>NC_091132.1:63497105-63557105 GCF_040183065.1 Periplaneta americana | reverse complement strand
TACTCTTCCAACTATATTCCTTAATAAATATTTTTTTTTTATTTTATGTTGGAAGAAAATACTGATATTTGACCTTTTTTAAAAATGAATTTATTTTTTATCAGACAATCCATCAAAGGTAGAGAAGTAATATTGCATCATATTGTAGATATTGACATGCACAAATACACACAAAAAAAAATGTCATCACATAATGTTGAAAAGTTTTCCAATTATGTGGGAAACGCTTTATCACTGTACAGTCAACTGAATTTTGGAAAAATAAGATGTAAATATTTTTTTTTTAAATCATAAAAATATTTTTCTTCATATACCAGAAGGACAGTGTTTTACACACACTAATTTTCATTATTGTACTAGATACAGTAATGGAGGAAAAAGTGTTGAATATTTCCAAAATTTTACTGCTGTAAGGTGTACCTAACCCCTTAAGAGAAAAGGATACTGAAAATTATAAATTCATTGTTTTCAACTAGAATCTTTTGTGTACTGAAGAACCGTACGTATAAAATCTTAATTTGAGTATTAGATTAAAAAAAAAAAAAAGCAAAATGGGGACCCAAATCTTATTTTTAATATGCTTTACAGAAACATTATACCTGATTTTAGAATATCATGGATTTCAGTTTTCGAACCCATTCAATTTAAACATCAAAATTCTAATGACGCCAAATCTTTTTAAATATCTGTTTAAGATCTGTACAAAATTTGAGCTTCCTATTATTAAACGTTTCTGAGTTATATCAATTTATAGTGAGCACGATGACCAAAAAAGCAATTTACGGAAAAAACACACCTAAAGAATCACTTGATATAAAATTTTCACTTGAAGGGGAAGGCAATGATTGTTGTGGACTTACTATACTATTTACTACCTTTTTTTTACATTTTCTGCCTCAGTTTTTTAGCAGTTGCCCACTGCTTTCATACTATTTTCAAGTCTACCCTTCTATTCGAATTTGCTGATCCTGCCCATGATTTTTAACTAACTATATATGCACTATAAAACACAAAACTACCCCAACTGCAGCCTATATAATACACACTATTTACAAATACTATGTGTTTCAGATACTACAATAACAATTTCTGTCAAGATGTAACAACCATATTTCTATTCTTTAGATCGAAATAATTTTAAACCGTGTCTGATAAAAACAACTCAAGAATAATACCAGCTTCTGCTATCTAGTGAATAAAACGAAAAACTATTGCAGATAGGGCAGCTACAATAATGAAGAATGAAATTATATAAAATAAAAACCGAAATTAGATTGAGAATGCGGTAAATTTGAATCAAATGAGATTGGAAAATGAAGTGGACTAACAGACTTTTAAAAATTATTTAATTAAATGTCATAGCATTGAGTTAGGACTTAAAATTTGTTGGTAATATATTCTCTATAGTAAAAAAAATTATTTTAAGCGAAAAAAAAAATGTGAATTTTAGTCAAATTTCAGCATCCTCTTCCCTTAATTTAAAGATTTAACACTGTAAATATATGACCAAGATATCTTTCCAAACACATCCTCTACAGAGGTAGAGAGTTTAAAATCTTAGATGCGAAGGAATCAACTTTTAAAACGTGAAAATATCTCCGTTTGTTACTTGAATTTTACATAGCTCATAAAATACGTGCTATATCGAACAATAACTTAGACACCACTACTACTACTTGAAAGACGTCCGTGTGTTGTTCTGTGGGAAGTAATTTTCCGTTTCATCTCTCGTGGGTTAGTACTTCCATTCTTCAAGGCAACACTACAAACTTAGCTGTGTTCCAACTAAACTTCCAGTGTCTGTAGAATTAGAACTTTGTTGTTAATATACTAATGCACTTGTGTTGTGTTTACCTTCAGAGTTTTCTGCAAATCTCAAGGTCAAGGAAACTTTGTAACAATTGAGCTTTGTATACAGAAATTCTCTACTTCACATCTCTGGACAAATCGTGGGCATAAGTCTGTTTCGAAACATCCACCAGCTAAGTAGTCCTCACTGGCTGAAATAAGTGTCGTGCTAAAAATGCTGTGGTCCCTATTTCACTTCTCGATAACGAAGTGAAGATTTATCTCAAATCCTTCTGTACTGGGAGTGTGGCCATTCTTTCATGTTTATCCTGTGATATAAGCTTTGGTCTTGATCCTAGTTGACAACTTGATCAGAAAGGATCACTATGACCTTTTTTTGTTTGTACATAATCAGAAGAAACATGCACAGAGCGAAAGTCTGTATATAAAATTATTATTATTATTATTATTATTATTATTATTATTATTATTATTATTATTATTATTATGGTGAAATTGTAGTGTGTACATACAAACCAGTGGGGAACATCATAACCTAAACATGAATAATAATCAATCAACAATCAGTGCCTAATAAAACGGAATTCACTTCCATAATAATTTTGTATTTGGTTAAAGTTCTGTGTTGTTTAATAATTAGACATATATATATATATATATATATATATATATATATATAATAAATTGTTTTAATACTAGTGAATATTTGAATATTCTTTTTCATTTATCATTCTTGTATAATTAGAGTAGATAAAACTATCTGACTCTTGTTATATTTCTAAATAAATATTTTTCATTCCTTCTATACGAATGCAGTAAGCCGCCACAGAGAATGAAATATGATACATTGTAAGCAAATCAAATGTCTTGTCTAATAAAAATAGGCATTATCTTTATTTTATTATGTATTGATTATAGTATTCGCGAATTAGTCTTAATAAATACAACGCGAGGGTTTCATTTTGTCCGGATAAATTAAAACCTGTTTCAATATACCCTAAGAATACAATTAATTCCTCTGATAAAACTGTTACAGTGAAACCTCTTTATTTGCGGACATCGAAGGGACGTAATAATCTGTCCGCATCTGGGAGGTGTCCTTTATTGGGAGGGAGGCTCCCCAATCTAACAGTAAATTTATAATATCCATTATGTATCCCTTCACGCTTTAAATGAAATGTATTACTGTAGTTTAATTCTAAATACAGTATACTACAGTAAATTCTTGTGCCATGTCTCTCGAAATGGAACAACTGATTGAAGTGAAGAGAATAATCCTACTAACCCTTTCATGTGTCGAACACAATTTCACGATCGCGGAAACCTTGGACCCATCAGACAGATTAAATTTTATGACTTTGTTTATCCATCCGCTTCCAGCTAACAAGGGGTAGCCAGCTGGGCTAGTGGTAGCCTACGAGACTCTTATTGTCTTCTTTCATGTTAAGGAATTTCTGTAGAGTTCTCAAAATTAAATTTTACATTTTTGTAACACATTAGGTCTTGAAATCCAAGTTCTGTCGGCAGTCAGGAGGTAAAGCAAGCTTTAGGACTGTGAAATAGCTGTCCGTGTCCGTGTCTAAGAGTGTCCGTAAACGAAAGTTAAATTTAACATTATTTCTGTATTATTTCAGTTGGGACATAAAAATCTCTCCGTATATGAGGAGTGTCGGGAGGAAATTAAACGCAGAATAAATATGGGAAATGCGTGTTATTATTCGGTTGAGAAGCTCTTATCATCCAGCCTGCTGTCCAAAAATCTGAAAGTTAGAATTTATAAAACAGTTATATTACCGGTTCTTCTATATGGTTGTGAAACTTGGACTCTCATTCTGAGAGAGGAACATAGGTTAAGGGTGTTTGAGAATAAGGCGCTTAGGAAAATATTTGGGGCTGAGCGGGATGAAGTTACAGGAGAATGGAGAAAGTTACACAACACAGAACTGCACGCATTGTATTCTTCACCTGACATAATTAGGAACTTAAAATCCAGACGTTTGAGATGGGCAGGGCATGTAGCACGTATGGGCGAATCCAGAAATGCATATAGAGTGTTAGTTGGGAGACCGGAAGGAAAAATACCTTTAGGGAGGTCGAGACGTAGATGGGAGGATAATATTAAAATGGATTTGAGGGAGGTGGGGTATGATGATAGAGACTGGATTAATTTTGCACAGGATAGGGACCGCTGGCGGGCTTATGTGAGGGCGGCAATGAACCTTCGGGTTCCTTAAAAGCCATTTGTAAGTAAGAATATGAGGAGTGTCCATATCTTGAGGGTGTCCGTAAGGAAAGGTTTCACTGTATACGAGTTTGTTATGAACTACACAATTTGATTAGTCTTTTAAAATTATATTTTATGTGCTCCGTATTATGTTAGCTCTACATATTTAATTTTTTATGGACAAAACCGCGGATTCGTGTTGCGAGATTTTTGGGTATTTGCACCGAGCCTTAGATGTATAGACACCCAACTCTTCGGAGCTCGTATCGTCTCCATCATCAGGGAAGGTAGGGGGTGGAGAGTAGCGCTTGGTAAAGGATTAAACAGATTTGTCCCTTTCCCTACCTGTGATTGGTTTCTGTTAGTAACATGTATGATGCAAATTACTGTAGTCCGCAACTTTCTTCTTTTAACTCAACAAGACACAATGCCAGACTTATTGATATTCCACTCACTTCCATTGTTAGAGCTTTAACCCTTGCTTACCAACCAGCCGCCGCTGACGGGATAATCTTCCACGTCAGCGATTTTCAACCTTGAACTTGTAGATTATAGAATTGCGAGATTAGGGGGGAAAGTTAACAATTTCGTATATCCCTCGAGGCTACTCTTATTTCTCTATATGCTAGCTACAACTGCGCATGGTGAATTGCAGAGTTATTTTTAAACCAATCGCCTCGGTTCTTCGTCTCTCGCCAGGGGTTACAAGATAAAAGCCACGTAATAACTATAAAATTCACAATCCCTGCTCTTCGACGAGAGTACCTTGACGTGATAATCTTGTATAAGAATTTCTTACATCAGTTCCAATGAGAGGTTTCAAACTTCTTGCCAGAGGTGACAACTGCGGTCATTGGTATCTGTAACATGCCTTTTGATTGGATATCTACGGTCTTATTTAATAATTTAAGCACATTCGAGCTATTTAAATCCTAAGAAATTGAAAAGTAGGAATGGGTCTTAGATATTTCCGATACCTCGACACCATCGATACTTTTGAGTATCGGGATCGATCAATGCGGTTTTAAAATGGGCTCGATAGTATTTAGAGGTTTGCTTTTGTCTTTCTTTGCTTTCTTTCATCTTTCTTTCTTTTATTTCTTTCTTTCTTTTGTCTCTCTTCCCTTTTCTTTCTTCCTTTCCTTCTTTTTTCTTTCTTTTCTTCTTTTTTCTTTCTTTCTTTGCTTATTTTTCTTTCTTTCTTCCTTTCCTTCTTTTTTCTTTCTTTCTTTTCCTTCTTTCTTTCTTTTGTCTCTCTTCCCTTTCTTTTCTTTCTTCCTTTCCTTCTTTTTCTTTCTTTCCTTCTTTTTCTTTCTTTCTTTCCTTCTTTTTCTTTCTTTCCTTCTTTTTTCTTTCTTTTCTTTTTTTTTCTTTCTTTTCTTCTTTTTTCTTTCTTTTCTTCTTTTTTTCTTTCTTTCTTTTTTCTTTCTTTCTTTGCTTCTTTTCTTTCTTCCTTCCTTCTTTTTTCTTTCTTTCTTTCCTTATTTTTTCTTTCTTTCTTCCTTTCCTTCTTTTCTTTCTTTCTTTCTTTCTTTCTTTCATTTCCAGCGATTGACTAGACTTTAATTGTAATAGTTATCAAAGAACATAAGTTCATTTATGATATATCCATCTCTGTTCCGTGTTTTACAGAAATTTGACTTTTCCATAATAGAAAATTATTTCATAACAAGGTGTATTGCAAAACTTTGAGATATTTAGAAATCAGAATCAATTAAATTAAAGTAACTGACCATTTTAATTATATGGGTTCGGTAATATCTAGTGAAGGAACATGCAGTAGAGATACTATATAAATCTAAAATTGTATCGGAAAAATACTCAACAAAAGCCATGCATGGAATCCGTTGGAATAACATGAGTAAGAACACAGAACTAAACAAATTTCGACAGCATTGCACAAAATATTCTATTATATGGCGTCGAGATGTGGCCTCTGAGAGCAGAAAGGATTAAAATAAGAACCTTGAAATTTTATTATCTTTAGAATGAGCTTACATGTGACACGACAACAAAGCGAAATGAGACGATTTGGTGTTAACGTCCTCAGCTGTTATTAAAAAATCAGAGAAGAGAGACCTTAAATGATTGATATGTCCAAGAAGAGTATATGAAATAAAATAGATTTGCAAGTTTGAGATATTGAGCATATGGTGAGTGTATTGTAGTGGTCATTTACTGAATTATTTATTAGGTGAAAAACACCAAAGGCCTATGTTATAGAAGTGGAACTTTTTAGTAATTTTCATAAAGTAACCATAGTCCAAATCCTTTTTGTTTTATTTTATGAAAACAGTAATTGTCCAGTCAGGACGATGGTAGCATTTACAAATATCCCATTTATATCATTTTGAAAAATTTATCCATACAATTTTAAACTGTAGTAGATTGGCAGTAGCTACTGACTCTTACTTACGCGGCAAAAGCCACCTCAGAGAAAAATATTTTGACACGTGAATTTTTGTATTAGTTATGGAGTCATTTTTAGGTGCAAGCGTAACCCCATGGAAGAAACGTAAGCAACGAAAGGAGAACAAACAGGATATAATAAAGAAAAAGAATATTAAATGAAAGGCATGCTTCAGCCACAACAGAGTACAATCATTGTACACAGTTACCTATATTGACACACGTATTTCTATGAGGCAATTTAAGTTATAAACGTACTTCAGTTTTGCCAAGTTTCTACAACACCTTAAGAAATGGCATGATGAATTTCATACTTGAAGTGTCAACAACACTCATGCCAGATAGTTTTTTGTTTCTCCTGAAAATTTATGTTTTTGGACAATGTTTTTTTTTTTTTTTAACTTCAAATATTACATTTGCCTCCAAAAGAGAGAAGAAAACGTAGAAGAGTGGCGTTTAAATGGAAGTCATGTATTTTTATAGACGGAAATTCAAAATGAAATCTGTATTTCAGATGCCGATAACTTTGGTTACTGATTGTTTAAGAACATACAGTTTTGCACCAAAAAAATAGACGTAAGACGACAGATAACGACTGAACTGTAAAGGAAAAAAAGTCGTACTAGATAAGATGAAGTTCTCAAAATTGAGGTAAAAGCCTCTTTTACATGCCGTAAATATACGACACGAAATCCTAGCCATACTTCCTTTACGAAGGAAGCCATGGAAAAGACATTTACAATATTCGGCAGGGCTTAAACCCGTGAACTTAGAGTGAACTTAGATAAATAGCAATAGACTACCGCAGACGACACGGCTTGGTATGAAATAGATTTACTTAATCCATTCTAAACACATAATAGGCATTCAAAGTCTACCACAGTTCAACCATAGTAAAATCCTAAATCTCATAATAATGATGTGCTTACTTAACTTGTTTCAGGAAAGAATTTTTTTTCGTTTATTTAAACTGTTGAGAAACGTGTTTAAAAGTTTCTAGAGAAAATGCCATTTTCTCAAGTGTAGAGTAAAGTTTGTAGAAATACGCGTATGCTATACAATATTCAGATACCTCGGCAGTCCCCCGAAGGCTTCCTGTGAGCTGGATATTTTGTTTAAATTCAGGATGCGGTCCGGACATGCAGTTACTATGGCTACGGAAAGTCTGTGGGGATTTGGTAGTTCAAATCCTTCGTTAACCCCCGCGGGAAATGCACTGAGAATACTAATATCGAAGAGAAAATATGGCAGGTGAATTCCGCCTTGTTACTTTGGACAACGCCAAGATTGCTTTGGGTTCCGGGAAATCGGGACGTCTCACCTCAAATACCTGGAATATCGGTATATTCAATTGCAGCTGTGTTTGCATTCCACGTCTCCACTCTGTCAGTCTGTTGGTATTCATCATCATGATCGGTAACTATGATACTTTATTTAACAATCGGTTTAAATTACAGAAATTATTCATGATTATTTCCAGACAATAAATCCACATACGAGTATATTTCGTCGAGAAGGAGAAGGAGGACGAAGAGGAGGAGTAGCTTAACGCTACTGGTAGTTGGGATTAATGTTATGCGAAAATTTTGTCTTACAAGGGATACTCCTTCAATAAATAACATTACACTACTTGCAATAACAAAATGAAATTTTGGACATTAGAAGTATACACTTGGGGCTTTAAATCTGCATAAAAGTTATTACAATGCGAAAAATATGAAGGTTTATATTATAAAATTAAAATTTTTCAGTATGCCAGTTCTAAGAAACATCATTTCTTGCAAGAGGTCAATCTGATTGGTGTCATTTTTTATTCACAACTGACATTATAAACTAGAGGATAAACCATCAATGGATATTGTGGTATTCTTGATATCAATTTAAAATTTTAGTATCAAATTATTATTACTTTTTTCACATCATGTTCACAAGTGAAATGATCTTGTGTTGCAAATACACCTGATTATTTAGGTTCATCCTCTAGAACACACAAAAAAACTATGTGTGTGTGCAAAATTTCATGCAATTTGGATCATTACTTTCAGAGATATTTGTTTTTTTTTTGTGTTGAAAATATTAACTTATGGAAAAATGACTTTGAAAATTCAACATGCATTCCAACTGACATCTGCAGTGCTTGGAAAAAGTGGCATAAGTCAGTTTCCACAAACATTTTTTATTAATTTATTGACAACTTACGAAACATCTGCTCGCTTGGGAAAATAGACATAAGTATTTCTCCCATTAGAATAATTCATACAGAAGAAAATGAAATCGACATAAACCAGTGTGAAGACAGTTTTTTTCCTTCCCCTGTAAAATTAACATTTTTGACTTGTGCCACTTTTCCCGAGCACTACAGATATAAGCTTAGAAAACTCCTGCAGCATATGTTTTACCCTCATTTGAGATGTTTTTGCCACGTTCTTCAAGCATCAGCCTCCTCCTGATCCTTCGTTCCTCCATAGTGGACTCACGAAACCGCTTTTCAGCATATTTTATACGAAGGATGTCACGTTGTCTGAGAGCAGTCTCTGCAAACTTTTTCATTGTCATATCCAAGTGCTTAAGTCATTCATTCATACTTTTCTGTCAAAGAACAGGTCTTTCACTGCAAACCCAGCATTGTCCAATATTTTCTATTTTCTGCCTTCTTCTTAGTCTCCGCATATGATCCATGTAAGTTATCTTAATTTTGTCTATCATCTGATATCTTCTTCTGCCCTGAACTCTTCTTCTGTTCACCATTCCTTCCAGTGCATCCTTCAGTAGGCAGTTTCTTCTCAGCCAGTGACCCAACCAATTCCTTTTTCTCTTTCTGATCAGTTTCAGCATCATTCTTTCTTCAGGCACTCTTTCCAACACAGCTTCATTTCTTATTTTGTCTGTCCATTTCACACGCTCCATCCTTCTCCACATCTACATTTCAAATGAATCGGTCATTGCAGAAAGGGGATAAATCATATAATCTTACTTTTGAGATAATCAATAAAAACTGTTTTATTCTTCCAATACTGGAGTAATCATTATAAATATTTGTTCTTACTTTGTTTATGAATAGTGAAGTATAATACATCATGTTAGACATCTGACATCTCGAACACTTTTGTTTAAAGTTGTTTAATCGAACCATGACTTATCCCCTTTCTGCAAGGAATTGTTAAATATAAAAGAAAAAATATATAATTTACAATTTTGGGCTAATGTAATATTTGAAAACAAACTAAATATTAATAATTACAATGATAACGATGTTTTTGTGTGTAATTACGACATTACTGTCACCATTTACATAATTATTTTTGCATTTTAATCATTATTCCTACTACAGAAATGTACCAATATGTGATTTTATATCACAGTTTTAAATCAAAACTCTACTTTCAAACTAATACTTAAAAACTGCATATAGGAGAGCACAATAAAAATACACTAAAGTACTACACAAAATCATTTGTTTCAATTCGTTATAGAGTGTACTGTTAGACGTTGGAAACCACGTCATTTGTAGATTCCTTGTCACAAGGTGGCCAGTTCAGAATCTCTTCGTAAAAAAAAGTGTGTTCCAATGGAATGTATTGCCTTACTTTCGATACGTCTCCAAGTTTTTTTTTTCGTATTAATGGGAATTTTCCCATTATATGCTTTTGTGTAGGCATTACTATGCGTCCAGAACCTGGTTTTTTCATACAGAATCTGTGTTTCCTCATTTCACTACCAATGAACAAACTGGCAGTCACACATCCTGGATCATCTTTAGAGTAAACAAATTCACTGAAGTGTGCTGAAGAAAACATATTATCTTTCCCTTTTTTCTCAGTGTGTCTAATGAGCAGGTGGTTTTCTTGTAATACTCTGGCCACCAGTATTTAAAATTCAAAATATCAGCAGTAGTAACTGATTCTACAGAAAATCTGTAGTGTTTGCCTGGTGGATCAAGGTATTATATTGGTCTGGTACATATACCCTGTCTGTCTTACTTAGTTTGCGCTTCACTACACCAAAGTTGTGGTCACAAGGAAGAAATGAATGGCGTCGTTGTGGAAAATAATGAATGATTTTGTTAAATCTCCCCATTTAGGTCAGTGCAAGCAGCAATCGAATTAAGATATGATTTTTATTTTGCCCTCCACAGTTATCAGAGAAAAGATACAATTCCTTGACTGAAGAAGGGACATTATTTTCAATGTAGTTCAGAAGGAACACACTTCATTTGAAGATCTGTGGCCCATACCTTCATGATAGGAATAGAAGTGCGCCGCATGGTCTTTGAAATTGTGAATGTTGAAAATTGATGACTCAAAGTTGCGTCTAAACAAACAAAGAGTAGTTTCTTACCCACATTGTTCTCCTGTCGTACGGGATGCTACAGACTTCCCAATGGAATTGACGTTCCAATGCCTTCAGTTTATTTTTCTTATTTACATTTCTGCGGTAGTTAATATCACTGCGTTTACGTTTACCACTAATAACACAGTTTTCTTCCCCTTGGTCACTTACTACTTCTAGCTTATCTGTCATTTTCCTTATCGGGCGCGTAACTTATTAGATCCGCTGCACTCAGTTGCGTCACGTCGTCAGTCAGTGCAGAAAGAAGGTAAGTCGCTGACTTGTCCTCTTTCTGCAATGACTGCGCTGCTTATGGTACTCTGCTTTGCGTTGAGAATGAGCAAATTTGTCCCATTTCTGTATGGAAATGTGTGTCTAAGTCTGGAGAAAGCAATGGCACTCTCAACTCATTTTCGCGTTTTTCGTGACTTATCCCCTTTCTGCAATGACCGATTCAAATGCTTCTTGTTGCTTCTCTTCACTTCGTCGTAATGTCCATGTTTCAGCCCCATTAAATTCCATACTCCATACAAAGCACTTCACTAGTCTCTTCCATAGTTATTTTTCCAGATATCCGCAGAAGATGCTCCTTTTTCTATTAAAAGCTTCATTTTCCATTGCTATTCTCCTTTTGACTCATGTTACTGCTTATAGTACACAAGTACAAAGTGAACCAATGAAACGGGCGATTTTAAAACTTTAATAATAAATTTTTTTCATTGATTACTTTGAAACGAAATTTCACTTTACATTTAAACTATACACAATAGCATTTACCTGCACCTCATGAAATTTTTATTTTCTGCACACTACATCTCGCGGGTGGGACCCTTTCGTTGCACACATTCTTTAAGTCTAAGTCTAGCCGTGTGACTGGTCGCACCATCCTGTTGAAACCAGCGTCTGTATTGATGAGAGGATTATTGGCAATTTGTGAATTTGTGGAGACAAAAATTCTTGAATCATTCGGACATATCGCTGTGATGTTACAGTAACAGATGTCCCATTATCGTCCTCAAAGAAATAAGGACCGATGAGTATTCCAAATGACGCTATTGCACACCAGACTGTGACTTTGACACTGTGTAATGGTCCTCATGTATTTCATAACGTTTAGTTTGTGACCGGTATCGAAAGTTTTGTTTATTGACGTATCCAGAGAGATGAAAATGAGCTTCATCACTCATCAGCATATTGTGAACAATGTCTTCGTTAACATTTAGATCCAAGAATTGTTGGCAAAAAGTCATGTGGTTACCTTTATCAGCATCTTTTAATGTTTGCACTACTTGAATTTTGTATGGATGCATGTGTAAGTCCTTATGGTGAATTCTTCGTATACTGGTGTTTGACAACCCAAGTGAAATTGAATGACGATGGCAGCGGCGGTTCCTCCATGGAACAGAGGGAACAGGCTGTTCCCTTCCTCCCTGCCCCCTTAACTGAGATTGTGAGATATACTTCATTCTAAAGGACAGGCTACTTGCAGTTTTCAAAAAGCGAAAACAGCTATCGTTAGCAGGTTTATTGCAGTGAAGTGAAAACGACTCGAGCCCTTCTCGTCTGCTGTGCGTGATGATGTGAGTTGGAGTCTCAAGCAATGTTTCCTCCGAAGCAGGCTCGAGCGGACACGAACGTACCCGAGTATCGCTGGAAGCTGTAGAGTTACCTCTTCCCTCGCGGAGTATTGAGAAGTGTGAAATATACTCTTTCATCAAGCTAGTTTATTTATATAGTGACAATTCGGAAAACAATTAAGTTCGAAGAGTTTTTCGTGTGACATAATATTGTGTGTGAAATTATACAACAGTTCTTAAAAAATCCGCACGATTTACGCATTCGCGGCCTGAGTTAAATCTGACGAAATAATAACAATGGAACAGCTGACTCCTGCCTGTTCCAACTTCAACGAGACCGAGCGCGAGCGCCCTGACGCGAACCAAGACAGCGAGTGTTGTGTTATCGATCAGCTGAAGTCGAGAGCGTTTAGTTCGAACAATGTTGCTGAGAAAAGCGCGGTTATTTTGAATGGCAAACCTACTCCTCTCCTTACATAACTTAAAACTAAAACAAAATCTTATACAAGACATTTTCAAAGTAGTTACTATAACTCTGTGAAATGGTTAACTGGGTGCTCGTCAAGAAGTAAATTGTATCATTAATTTGTTTCATATTAACATATTCTTTTTCTGATTAAGTTGTAAATGAAGTAAAAAAAAGAATTGGTAATGTTGCTAAATTATTATTATTATTATTATTATTATTATTATTATTATTATTATTATTATTATTGTTATTATTATTATACTTACAAATGGCTTTTAAGGAACCCGCAGGTTCATTGCCGCCCTCACATAAGCCCGCCATCGGTCCCTATCCTGTGCAAGATTAATCCAGTCTCTATCATCATATCTCACCTCCCTCAAATCCATTTTAATATTATCTTCCCATCTACGTCTTGGCCTACCCAAAGACCTTTTTCCCTCCGGCCTCCCAACTAACACTCTATATGCATTAACAGATTATTATTATTATTATTATTATTATTATTATTATTATTATTATTATTATTAGTGTTGTTTCTGACCTGTTCCCCATCGAGAAATAGCACCACACGCCACTGGACGATGGGCAGAACGTTTAGGACTACGGATCATAGCAACTCTTACGGCATTGATGTTTTCCGGGGTACGTACAGATCTTTGCTTACCTGGAAACTTCTTCTTTAACGCATAACCAGTTACTTCAAAATTCTAAATCCAGATTTGTATTGCGTGGGCTAATGGTATCGGATCATTGCGATGGATATTGTAATGACATCGAAATAGCCGTTGTGCAGCAATGAAACTATCATTATTTTTGTAATATACCTTAATAGCAAAAGCATGTTATTCACCCATCCAACGATCCATTATGAACAAATGATATCGAATGAATATATTGTTGCATGAAACAATTAAAATACCCGACAACAGCCGAAAAAACACGAATTTGAAAATCGCCCGTTTTTCATTGGCTCACCTTGTATTTGAAGTTGTCCACTTGTTCTACTGTCTCATTTGGAATTAGTAAGTTTACGTTATTTATTTAGTCTAGTATATACAGTCACGAAGCTTATTAAGTAGGGAATATGCATCCACAGATAGTTGCTAACCACTAGGATCGCTACTATCGCCTCATCACAGGCAATGCGAAATAGTACCGGCACTGTCTATTGTTCCTAGTACCCTCACAACTTAAGTTTCGTGAATGTATATACTAGACTGTGGTATGATGACGGTGATTATGATACTGTGAACATGTTCAATTACATTAAATTCTTGTTGCAGGCCGCCTTTTATAAAATGTGTTCACTTTTATTAATCTTGTGACAAATTTGTTTACATATACTGCATTATTATTATTATTATTATTATTATTATTATTATTATTATTATTATTATTATTATTATTATTGTTATTAACTCAATAATCTAGCTTTCAATTTTATTCTAGTGGCGTAAGTTCTGACATCAGAACAATGCGTTTTGCAATTTTTAGTTGAATTCCTTGGAAACTGTATGTTTTTTTTATTATGATTATGTAAGATCTGTTTAATGTATCACCGGAACATGTTTTCTCAATCAGTTTATTTAGTAACAATATATTATTAATGTGTCAGGCAACGTTATTATTTCAAATGAAACATTATTCTAATTTCTTAAAGTTACTCATACTAATTTATCATTATTACCTATATGACTCAATAGAACTCATTTACATTTAAGATTTCTTAAGGCAACTAATTTCATATACAGTTTTATCATTCGTTGTTTTCATCTTATAATCCTTGCATTCATTCTTCTGCGTGGTCCACTTTTAGACTGGGCTACACATAACACTGACAAATGGAATTCTCTTTCCGAAACAACAGGAACAAGGCTTTTAGGAAATTTATATCTGCGTCCTAATCCATAGATATAATCACACGCTTGGGTAGACGTAATGAAATTAGACTCTTTTGTTCCGGGCTCCAAAGCCTCCTGAATGTAATTTCTCGTTAGGCTGATGGCTGTAAGACTACCATTGCACCGTGTAGGAGTTATCAAACAATAGTAGATGGGACAGCTTCTTATCCCATTATCATCATTACATAAAGAAGACCAAACAACAATTTCAGAGAAAGGTTTACAAGATTAAATTACAAATATTGAAATAAATAAAACCCCATTCTTTTTGTGTGAGGTCGAAAGAAATCTGTTTGCTAGTTCAAGTTTCTTTGAATATAAAATATATTATCAAAACATAGTGTTATGAAGCTTAAAATTAAACATTTTCCAGTTAGACTGATGATCGAACATAATCCACGTATTATAAATTATATTTTCATCATTTTAACTTATCTCCAACATACAATACAGCGTCGATTACATTAATTCACAGAGGTAATAGATCAAGTCAATGCGAACAAGTTTTGTCAAATAAGTTTTTCGTATTCTGAAAACTATTAGACGTACAGCTCTCCCCAAAACTTTAAAGACACCCCTCCATAAGTGATGTTTCACTCCTGTCCTTATAGGGTAAAGTTGCCGAATTCCGTGATACGTTTCTTTCACTGAATATCACGGGATTGGGTATCTTGCTAGGAAGTTCACCCATGTCTCAAAAGTAGGTGAAAGATGAAATTTTTCGAGAAAGATGTCTGACGCTATGGTCTAACAGCAAAGCTTTGACTGATATTCAATTTTAAAAAAAAGTATCACGGGATTAGGGATATCACGGAAATAGGCAACTTTACCATATCCACTGATGTTTATACGGGGACCAAATGCCTGTGAAAAGTAAAGTTTTTACTGCAAACCCAATCTGTCTATCTTCCAAACTGTGGATTATATAACAATTTGTCTGTTATGAAACCTATTGAAAAATTGCATATTTTGTAGGAAAAGAATTAATTACTCCAGAATGGGTTGACTTAGATCTGTGAATTTTGGGATATAGTTAGACATACCTGAAAGACTTCTTGTGAAATCATTGCTTTTTGTTTTAAAAAATTTGTGACAGTTCGTGCAGGCTTTGTATTCCAGATTGTTTTGTTTTTCCTTTAGGAAAAATTGCCATTTTCTATCATTTTCTTGAGCGTGAAATTCGCTGTAAATGGATCCGGATCTGCCACTGCCATTTACATCATAACATTGTGAGTTGGTAACATCGGTCAATCAACTTATTTCCTCCATCTTTAGTAATCAGCAGGATTCTTCATAAGGACTTACACCTGCATCCATACAAAATTCAAGTAGTGCGGACATTAAAAGAAGCTGATAAAATAAACCACATGACTTTTTGCCAACAATTCTTGGATCTAAATGTTAACGAAGACATTTTCATCTCTTTGGATACGTCAATAAACAAAATTTTCGATACTGTTCACAAACTAACCCTTATGAAATGCATGAGGACCATTACACACTGTCAAAGTCATAGTTTGGTTTGCAAGAGCGTCATTTGGAATACTCATCGGTCCTTATTTCTTTGAGGACGATAATGGGACATCTGTTACTGTAACATCACAGCGATATGTCCGAATGATTCAAGAATTTTTTCTCCACAAATTGCCAATAATCCTTTCATCAATAGAGACACGTGGTTCCAATACGATGGTGCTACAAATGTGGAAAGGTTGGATTTCTTCCTTGAAAATAGGTCAAAATTCAAAGAGTGTTGACGTAAAGTCGCACATTATTGGGATGTGGAAGAATGATTGGAGATAATCTAACTCGATTCCAAAATTCATTGATCTAGTAAGTCAACCCATTGTGGAGTAATTAATTTTTTTCTACAGAATATGTAATTATTCAATGAGTTTCACAACGGACAAATTGTTATGTAATCCGCAGTTTGGAAGATAGACAGATTCGGTTTGCAGTAAAAACTTCACTTTTCACAGGCATTTGGTCCCTGTATAAACATTAGGGCCCATATTTATACACATTTTTAGCGCGGGCTTCCAGTGAATGATCAGCGAACTAACGTTTTTCGTATTCATAAACCAGTGTTAGCGATATGATATGAATCCTGTACAAGTAATCAGTCCATAGCCGGGGCTAGTTTAGCACTCTCGTAGCGCGGGCTAGCGAAATGTCTATGCATAACACCTTAAAGGATTTCACATAAGTATAACGACAGGAGTTAAACAATACTTATGGAGGGGTGTCCTTAAACTTCTGATACGAGCTGTATCAAAAAACTTATTTGACAAAACTTGTTTCCATTGACTTGATCTATTACGGTACCTCTGTGAATTAATGTAATAGGTTCCCTTCCACTCTGTATAACTACTGTATTATATTCAATGGCTTACACTCAATATCTCTCATGTCATAGCCCCGTGTTCTAAGCATCATGCCTGGATTCGCATTACGAAATGCGCGTTAGTTCGAGTCCCCATGGGAAAGGAATTTTCTCATGAAATTTCGAACAGTGCGTGGGACTAATGTTCACCCCAGCATCATGATGAACTTGGGGAGCTACGATAGGTAGCGAAATACAGTTTCGAAATCCATCTACAACGGTTGGGGGAAATCATCGTGCTGCTCAAACGACATCTCCATACACGTTGGATGATTATTTACCTCTACTGAGGTATATGAATGTGAGTCGAATGGTCAGTCCTGGTCCTTCATGGGTTGTTACGCCACTGATTAATGTTTATGCTTAATATCCAGTTATAACTCCAATCAAAATTGACCAATATATTTCTTCTTATATCATCCAAGTTTCTTCGCCATTGAGGTTTGTGATTACTGCTATCTCAATAGTAATATTTTTTTTTTCTATTTATTGTTACGTGTTCTTCTCTGTTAGAGCCATAATGACATATATATTATAAATATGTTGGGTATTTAATACTCCCTCCGTTCCAAAATAAGGTAATAGTAACAAAGAAAACAAGTTTTATTATTGCGCATGCGCGCACGAAACGTTTCACGGTGTGGTAGTATGTTCAGTAGTGAAAGGACTATCAGATAGTGTAGTTGTGAATGTTTCTAATCTTCCGTAGTGCACCAAAATATAATATTTAAATAGTTCATTATGAACAGAAATCAAATAGACACCTGCTGTGGTGTTCCTGTTGCAGAAAATATAACACCAACCCAGTCAGTTTTGAATAGAACATCTAAGGCACAATAGCCGTATAAAAACGGGTTGTAATTTATTGTAGTTTTTATGTTAATTTGCCTCTCTCCAAACAATGTTTGTTTTTTCTTTTATTAATCACACAGAATAAAATGTACAGTATTTAGGTATTAGTTTTTCTTATGTTAATTTATGAAAGAAATAAGTATCCAGAAGATGTATTAAAATTACATTATATTACTGAAAACTTTAACAAATGTATACCATATTTTGGAACGGAATAAATGATATCTTTCTATACCATATTTTGGAACAGAGAGAGTATATTACTTCTTCAATTGTAAACATTATAATGTAGCAATGAGTAGCTTACCACAGTACATATATTATAAGAAACCTTATAAAATCATTCAGTCGAAATTCTCTTAACAAGTCGCACACGAGTAGGTAAAGTTATCCCTATTGCTGCCCATGAGGCCCATAGCATAGCGGGAAGTTAAGTTCCCCCTTGCTGCAGTCAGTCCTACGTGCTTACTGCTTTTACGGCCAAGGAAAACTTCCTGGTATTCATTTCTGTTAGAGACTGAATGAATCCCAAGGCCATAGTGCTACCGGAGGGAGGGTGGAGAAAATTCATGGCCCCATCGGGAACTGAGCCTGCGATCCTTAGGCTTACAGCACAACGCCATTACCACGACACTACATTGCGCCCGCTATATAATAGTTAGACACTTAAAGAAATGCTTTTCAACATATAAAATTATCTTAGAACTGCATTTGAGTAATATTTCGTCGTGTTTTTTTAGCTTGTTGCACCTCTCTGTGTTTCTTCAGTTTTATTAGCAAAGCGTGTAAATCAAATTTTTGCACGATCGTACTTTTTACTGTATTTACAACTATTGTTGTTAGGCCTTAAGTTAGAATTCCCATATAGAAACTTGTTGCTAGGGAAACCATTCTTCATAACATAAAACTTTACTGAAATAGACCCATTACAGTGCACTTATTGTTACTTAGTTACCATTACAGTGCAGTTTTGCAAAGGCTTTGGAATAATATTGCTCTAAATGTTCAATGCAAAACATATTATTGTATTTGCCGTTCCGCTTCCCTGGGATCTATGCAGCTCCTCCAGACAGTCGACATCTGTAGGTGAATCACAGCACCACGTGTGTAGCATCCTCGTCTGCTGCATCTCCTGGTCAACCTGAAACTATTGAAGATGATAGATGAAGCTGAAATTAATTTTTAAACGAGTTTGTTTTACGACGCTACATGGCCAAGGAAGCTTTTAATAGAAAAAGGAGCATCTTCTGCGGACCTCTGGAAAAAGAACTAAAAAAGAGACTAGTGAAGTGCTTTGTATGGAGTGTGACATTGTATGGAACAGAAACATGGATATTTCGACGAAAGCATTTGAAATGTGGATGTGGAGAAGAATGGAACGTGTGAAGTGGACAGACACTAAGAAATGAAGCTGTGTTGGAAAGAGTGGGTGAAGAAAGAATGACATTGAAACTGATTAGGAAGAGGAAAAGGAATTGGTTGGGTCGCTGGCCGAGAAGACACTGCCTACTGAAGGATGCACTGGAAGGAATGGTGAACGGGAGAAGAGTTCGGGACAGAAGAATATATGAGATGATAGACGACATTAAGATATATGGATCACATGAGGAGACAAAGGGGAAGGCGGAAAATAGGAAATATTGGAGAAAACTGGGTTTGCAGTGAAAGACCTGCCCTTCGACAGAACACTGAATGAATGAATGAATGAATGAATGAATGAGTGAGTGAACTACAATTGCTATCTAGTGCCTGAGTGAGATGAAGGTGGTAATGCCAGCGAAATGAGTCCAGGGTTCGATGTCGAAAGTTACCCAGCATTGGCTCTTAATATGTTGAGGAAAAATCTCAAAAAACCTCAACCAAGTAACTTATCCCAACCATAATTTGAACCCGGCCCGCTCGTTACACGATCAGACATGCTAACCTTTACTCCTCAGCGGTGGACTAGTTGAAATTAGCGAAAATGAAATGAGTTCGAGGTATAACGTCGAAAATTATCCAACGATTCTGCTTCAAGTACTTGAGGGCGAAAACTTCGGAAAGAATCCCAACTAGGAAGCTAGTCCGTTCGTTTCACTGTTATACATACTAATCGCTACTCCAGTGGTAGAAAAATTGAAATGTCTAGCACCTTCTCTTAATATGTGTTGCTTAGATTTCGATGTTTCAGTTTCAACATTAGGCCTACACATTATATTATTGCGATATACCAAAGTACATATGATATTTCCGTGCAGGAATTCTGCGTTACCGTATGATCAGGCTTCGAGACTTTAGACCCGATACAATAAGTTTACTGTGCATGTACTATAGGTTGCTGACTCGCTGCAGGTAGGTAGAGATATGTTGAGGTAACAACGTTGCTATTTAGAGTAGAGTACGGTAGTATGAGGAAATGCACACACATGTACATTCTGAAAGTAAATATACATTACAAATTGACAATTTCAAAAGATTGTGAAAAGCATTTATTCTCCTGTCTTTTATAAGCATTTGTGTTTAATTATACACAGTGTTAATGGTGGAAATAAGCATGTAGCAATTTTAATTTTTTCATTTATCCTATTGGTCGTCTTTAGGAAGTGCAGTTACAGTACCGAAATGCAATGTACTACAAGATACATTCTCAGTGTCTCAAACGTAAATCTTTTTCGGTTATCTGCCAAAGTTTTTACTGTAGAAAGCTGCGCTCTACGTCGCATGACGTGATAGGAGCAAAACGAAAAAACCTAACATCATTGCAGTCTCTAAGACACAGTCCTTTATTCTAGGGTGACTCTGTGTCTAGGGTGACTCTGTGTCCACTAATCTACTGTTTTTCCATATCCTTTATTTTTACATAAAATTAATTTCCACTTCTGTTTTACACGTTCAGTAACCGGTGTACTTGGTGTCTCATTAATTCTCTGTGTCATTTCCTCAATTAATTTGAGGGCTTCCGGCATCTCTTGCTGTGACTTTTCTAACCGTGTAATAGTTTCAGACACAGTTTGAAAATGGGTTTGAATTAAAACCAAATTATTCGTCAGAACCTTCAAATCCAGAGCGTTTTTCTTTGCGTATTTATTGTCATTCATTCTACAGTACCCCCACCCACTGCACGCTTTACCACTATACTCAGTACGTCGTTATGCGGATTTCCCACTGAACTGCTCTATTGGGTCCGAAGTCTCGAAGCCTGCATATGATGAAGGATCGGTGGAGCGGAGAAAAATTCTCTCCGGCACCGGGATTCGTGATATGCGTATATAATCACTTAGTGATTTAAGACGGCGCTCATTCCGTCGGAACCCGGCCACTTAGTCGCTCGTAATGAGTGCACCTCTGCACATTAGTGTGTTGGACATTGTGCCACTGTTACACATCTGTGACACAGTACATGAGGGTTGGCCACTAAAGGGAAACTAAGAGGGGGAGCTTAAACTGAGGGGATTCAATCCGGCATCGGAATTTGAATCCGGCGTGGCTTAGTAGATAGAGCGTCAGCACGTAGAGCTGAAAACCGGGTTCGAATCCCGGTGCCGGAGAGAATTTTTCTCCGCTCCACCGATCCTTGATCATTAGGCCTACACACTAGATAGGACTCCAGAACTGTGGAGTCATCATCACGTCTTTTCTTCACGTCGTAAGACAACACAGTCATTCAAAAACTACTACGGGTTTCAAACTCACACTTCATGGCTTCCATGAAAATACAGTATCAAATCTACTCGTATATCTCAACTTCTGTGTACGCCGTCCGTTTGTACAAATCCGTTAATTAACTTGCCTATACGAATCAGTTAAATACAAAACGCAATAGATGGAGAAGTATTCGGATTGCTTGTTTTATTGAAGCCAGTATTCGTGTACTCTCTCAGCTGCTTTATCGTCTTTTGTGTAATATCTTAGTAAAATAAACGAAGCTCACATCTCTGCTAATTAGCATTGCCAGTCTGAAAGCACAGATCGAAGCATAGGCGAGTCTGTGTTCATCACATTTCATTAATTTTTAAAAGGTGTCCTCTGTCATAGACTGGGAATTTGTGCATCAGAGCCAGGCTACTTGTGTGCACAGAGGCCACAAAAGGTGTCGTCGTCGTGTGGTGCAACCACATGCAATGTGGCTGACCCACAAAGGCGTCCGAAGCTACTGTGGCCTCAGGTGGTATTTAATTAGATCGTAGCTTGTTGCCCATCCAGGATGTCACTCAAGATGGATTTCCTTTCTTGTCCTCCAAATAGGTATCAACTCTTTAATTTCTGTATTTTGTTATACCACGTATATACAGGGTGATTCACGAGGATAGGTAAAAAATTTAGGATACGATATCTTAGGTCATTTAGAGTGAAAATGTTCATATGAACATATTTCCGTTTTCGAACGATGGCGGAGCTAGATGTATTTTTTTGATAAAACGTCTCGCCCCAGTGTGAATCAGACGTTATATACCATATGCTGCTGACGTAATACAAGGTCACCGATGAATGAAGTAACTAATATTGGAATCTGCATTGTGAGCGATGTAGATAAGAGAAGAGAAACAAACTGGGTGGTGGGGCATTACAAATGTCACAACAAATACGCTGTCACTTATCGGTTCACAGCAGTTCAGTCAGCTACCTACAGGACAGTAGTTATACAGGTACAGTTATCGGAAGTGTTGTGTTTTTCAAGATGCCTTATAAATTTTCGATTGCAGAATACGCCGATATTGTGTATGTTTATGGTTTGTGCAATGGAAGTTCCTTGCGTGCCGTCGCTGAATATGAACGACGCTTTCCGAACAGAAGGGTACCATATTGAAGAATATTTAATGTCTATGGGGTTGGATGAAAGACTTGGTATAGCAAAGGAAGGGGGAAACGAGAGAGGTGCTAATCGACCGTATTTTGGATGCGGCATAAGAACAGCCACTTGCAACTCTCCCGAGCGATGAGCGCGATTCACTCCCGAGCGCAACAATGCATTGAAGCAGAAGGAGGTACCTTTGAAAATGTGCGAAAACATCGACCCCGACTTCTAGAATATTAGGTATGTAGGCCTATGCATAACTTACGGGAATATAAACTTGAAATTTGTCCGTTATCTGTCTCTAAATACGAGTTAGTACAATGGAATCTCAGAAGCTTTTGTGAAATCAAAGAGCCATATCTCCGTAACTGTTCGAAAACGGACCTATATTCATATGAACTTTTTCACTCAGAATGACTTCAGAATTCACATCCTAAATTTTTTACCTTTCCTCGTGAATCACTCTGTATGTATATTTTGATGCTGCAAAATATATTTAGAATGTTATAGAAATGCAGTATTTTATGTCATCTCTAGAACCTGGATGTACAGAATAGAAGGGAACTTATTAAGAATTAATCTTACTAATTGAATGGGTCACTAGCAAAAGGTGCTATCTAATAAAATCTGAATTTGTACCAAGGTGAACTTCCACTTACGATCCTGCTACAAATATAATTCAATCTGAAGGCAGATTCGCATGTTGTTTCGGTTAAATCTTTCCGAAGAATTTTGCACACAAGACGAGAAAATCGAATGAAAATTATAGCTGATATGGAAACAGAAGTGAAGCTGTGCACCACATTTAGATTTTGTTTGTTAGCACCTTTTGCTGGTGACTTCTTCAATTGTTGATCACGTCATTACGAGCAAATTTTGTCAAATAATATTTCTGATACGACAAATAGTCTACTAAATTATTCTAAGTTTTTCGATAAAATTCAGTGCTACATGTAGCAACGCTGCAGAATGTAATAACAGTAGGCTAGGTAATCCTTCATTTTACTGACTTGCAGTAGTAGGACTTGTCTTGGCTTTACGAGGGTGAACATTGGTCGGGTTCGTACAATAAGGCACACTTTGGCCCACTGTGCGATCCATACATGCGATGATTGTTCAAGTCCAACAGGAGGCCTAGCTGGCATTCGTGAATCCGACGCTAACATATGTACCATCCTACCTCAGTCCCTGATAGGCCCAGGGCGTCTGATAAGTCCCAAGGGTTCGGAGTCCCAAGACCTTTTTCTCCTTCTCTTGTACGGAGGAGGGACCCGAAGGCTTACACTGCAGCCTGAGGCTTATTGTGCTTACCACTTCTATACTTTTGAATGATTGGGTAGCGAACGGCAGTGCTCTTGTACAAGTACTGCACGCCGCACCGTGAACATAACCCTGATTATTGTATGATGATGATGATGATGATGATGAGATGTGAATTATGATGGCGAAATGAATCCGAGGCTCAACGCCAAAAATTACTGAGCAATTCTGCTTCAATTTGTTGAGGGAAAACCCAAGAAAAAACTCAAACCAGATAATTTGTCCCAACCAGGATTTGAATCCGAGCCCGCTCGTTTCATAGCCAGACTTTCTGACCATTACTCCACATCGGTGGACTTCCCAAGACCTTATTGTTGTCGTCTGCTGACAGGTGTGCCATCCTGCCTCAGCCTCTGACAGAGCCAGATTTCATTCTCACACGAGTAGCCTCATGAGCCCCAAGTTCCTATATCAGCACCGGAAACCCGTACTACCAGACTTCACCCCAGCCTATTTTTACTATTGCAAAAGATAGATGAAATGAGTGGGAGTTGGAAAGTGTAGGTGAAATAAGGAGAAACGGGAATAGAACCCTTTACAATGTATTCTTTGTCATCACGACATGGCCGGAGATCGAACCCGGGCGGCCTGGATGGAAGACCAGCGTTCTAGCGCTTGAGACACAGATGCGGCACACTTAGGCTTACTTTGGCTGTCATTGTCAAAATATGACAGATGGGCCGAGTGGCATCCCTGAATCCAATGCTGACAGGTAGACCATCATGCTTCAGCCCTGACAGAGACAGATCCCATTCTCGAACGAGTACCCGACGCCCTAAACTCTTCATATGTTAGGATCGGATACCCTTACTACCTCGAAGACTTCATTCTTCATTCTAGCATATGATGAACGAAATGAGAAGAACGTGGAATGGTAGAAGGGAAATAGGTGTATGTCTACCCCGTGAACAACCTCTGCAAAATTTACTTTGTCACGACCTAGCCGGAGATCGAACGCGGTCCGACCAGCCTGCTAGTACTTAGGCCTAAGCCACAAACGTAGCTTCTTGAGAAGTTTACTTTGCTCTTTGCTTCCGTGATGTAGAATTGGCGTGACTTCCGACCTTCGTCTGAAAAAAAAAAAACGCAGTTCACAATTACAACGGAAAACATTCGTGCGTGAGGCGGGATCCAAACCCACGAACTTGACTTCAAGGTAATTTTCTAGCTACGATATACACAGCGTGTACACCACACTCGTCTCAAGCTAACAAGCAAATATTCTCATGGGCGCAGATTTAAAAAAGTTAATTTTTTTCTTTTCACCATGTTAATAATGCCAAAATAAGTGCTTATACAAATTTTGGCACTCGACTGCAATTACGACGCCGTCGAGAAAGTGATTTTTCCTAGGGCCGTTTACAGAAAGAAAGAACAATTTCATGGAAAGATTTATTGAAACAGATACAGCAATTGTTGCACTATTTTTCAACATATTCCCCACTGAAATTGAAGCATTTGTCATACAATGGAATCAATGTTTGTTTTCTTCTTTTCTATATATAGGTACACTTTTAACAATTATATCACTGATTAAATTTCCAACTTGTTTACTATGTTAATATTTAGGATTTACTTTGGTTGACTAGCTTTGAAGTTCTGTTGTATTGCATTGTATTGTATTGTATTTATTAACATTCCATGGTATTCATATATTGCTTTACAGCTGGAATATGGAACAAGTCAAGAAACTTAATACTATTATAAAGTCTTAATTTATATTCACGATCTAGTTGAAATACATTCAAAAGAGGTTTACAATATAGTCTACTAGTACAACACAAAGTTTTAGTATAAATTTCATGAAGCGTTGTTGAATGTCATGAATTCACCTACAGAATAGAAGGCGTGAGAAATTAAGTACTTCTTTAATTTGGCCCTAAATAATCTTATGTTTTGAGTTCCATTTTTTATATCCATAGGGAGGCTATTAAATTTTTTTACTACACTCCTTTTTGATAGCACGATAGATTTGCCGATGGAGCATGAAAGTCATTTTTTGACGCGTATTTATGCTATGAACTGCTGAATTAGTTACAAACTTTTCACGATTACATACGAGGAAGATTATTAATGAAAAAATATACTGACAAGCCATGGGCATTATTCGTAGTTTTCTGAAAATAGTCCTACATGATTCCCTAGGTTTGGCACCTATGTACTATTATTGTAATTACTCTTTTTTTTTGTAGCAGGAATATACTGTTACTATCTGTGGAATTTCCCCATGTTCTTCAGTGAATGTTGTTCTTGAATGAAGAACAAGACTTCGAAACTAGTCAGCCAAGGTAAATCCTAAATATTAACACAGTGAAGAAGTTGTAAATTTAATCAGTCAATTTTTGTATCTCTGTGTCGCAGAAGTCAGCCGCCTGGGATCGGAACCAGTGTGTGACAGCCGTCTGCACTTCTCTGTTGATCCCACGGTATGATAAATGTCTCAATTCTGGTAGGGAATATGTTGAAAAATAGAGGAACAATTTCTGTATCTGTTCAAATAAATCTTTCTGGACGGCCTTGTAATTGCGGTCGAGTGGCCAAAATTTGTATAAGCACTTGTTTAGACATTATTAACATGAGGAAAGAAAAAAAATAACTTTTTTTATCTGCCCCCATCAGAATGTTTGCTTGTAAGTACATTCCCGGTAGATACGTATTGAGATTAAACGGAAGAGAGTTTGATATCTACTTTTTTTGCTCCTGAAGGAAGGAGACTGTCATAATATCAAATAAACAGCATACAAATAACATTAACATAACTTCAATTAACTTCTAAACAAGAACAACATTCGTTTGCATACAGATCGATCTAGAAACGAAAGCCCGTTTTCTACGCTTATTGAACACACTAATTAGACGAGACAAGAGATTTGTATCTCAGACCATGTCTCAACCTTCGTCAAACTTATACTTACATCCCCGGAAATTAAAGGCAACCGTCTACTCGCACTTGAGATGCTTGCCGGCGTATGTCTTTCTAATGAGTGGATGAAATATATATGCATTCATGAACTCTTGAGTGATGTTCACGGCGGACACTTCACGCCAAGATGGCGTAGGCTGTCCTACACACCACGCCAAAATATTGTAGGTCATGCTTTCACTAAACAACGGTATGAAGGTCTAGTGTACGAAGGTTGTAATATTTAAAGTGTTTATTGTTTAACAGTTAAAAATGTACTGAAAGCTGGAAAAACGCCAAAGGTCATCGTCCCTTATTTGATGGATTGAAAATGACTAATAGCTAATTTGAACACGTAGTTAATTTGCATAATAGCTAATTTCAATTTAATCTGAATATTATGTCAGTGAAGCAGCTAGTATTTAAGGATGAAGAAAAACTTTCTGAACTCATTTTGAGTTCATTTTGCCAAAGTTCCAATAATTCGAGTACTAAATCAAAAAGAAAAATGTTATTCAATCATATGACTTATTTTAATGTAAATTATACAGTTATAAATTTACATTTTATTTATTAAAACTGTTAACGTTTTCGCCATGCAATATGGCATCTTGAGACATTCGTTAGATATATCTTATGAAAACAAAATATTGCAATAGAATTGCGAAGACGATACATGTCAAAATGTAGTTAATGGATATCAAAGTTAAAAATATTAAAATAGTGAAATACTTAAGCGTACCAATTACAATCAAAATTTTTAACTATGCATATTTAATCAAATAACAGTGTCAAATTACGTTAAAATATATGTACATTAATACTGTTTGTCAAATGGGTATCACAAGAAACTACCATATGGAAAGGTTTTTTGGACAAATATGCAGTGATTTTTTTATTAG
This sequence comes from Periplaneta americana, assembly GCF_040183065.1. Lineage (NCBI taxonomy): Eukaryota > Metazoa > Arthropoda > Insecta > Blattodea > Blattidae > Periplaneta > Periplaneta americana. The sequence continues at coordinate 63,529,254 of NC_091132.1, read as the reverse complement.
AAAACATATAATTGTAGCTATAAGCTGGTATTTAAACACATACGGTTATTAAATATACTGAACTCAGACTGTAAAAAAAAAAAAAAAAATCATTTTTGAGTTGGATGCTCTTGAGCCATCGGCATGATCTAGCGGACCACATTTGTGGAGTAAAGGTTAGCGCGTATGGCTCCGAAACCAGGTGGCCCGGGTTCGATTCCCGGTCGGGGCAAGTTACCTGGTTGAGGTTTTTTCCGGGGTTTTCCCTCAACCCAATATGAGCAAATGCTGGGTAACTATCGGTGCTGGACCCCGGGCTCATTTCACCGGCATTATCACCTTCATCTCATTCAGACGCTAAAATAACCTAAGATGTTGATAGAGCGTCGTAAAATGATCTACTCAAAAAAAATGATCTAGCGATAGCGAGCGGGATTTGTTCTACGAGACTACGCTGAGGCGTGGTTTGGAATTCCTCTTGGATTCACTACTTGTTTGGGTTCTTTTCCAACCGTAAAACGAATGTGAAGCAGTCCCACAGAGAATATTATGGCTCATTTCTCCAAAATACTATCTCACTACAGCCAATCCATAGACTGTAGATAACGCAGCAGGTATGGCGTCTTTAAATAACCGAGTAAAGGAAAAAAATACATACATAGGCCTCCACCTGAAACGTGAAATCATTATTTCCTTTCATAGAATTACTGTTGATATGTGTAACATTATTATTTAAAGTTAGCCAACTTGTTTCCGAAAAGAGAAACATTCTATTTCCTAAAACACACTAACTCAGTCATTTAAATATAGTGCGGTTCACGTAAGATCGTTTCCCAAGAAGCTAATATGGCCATCTTTTAAATGTTGCCAACTGTTACCAGATATCACTAAAGCAGGTAAAATCAGAATGCTTGTATTGAAACAGTAATACTAAATTCTATCTATCTATCTGTCTGTCTATCTGTCTGTCTGTCTGTCTGTCTGTCTATCCATCTATCCATCCATCCATCCATCCATCCATCCATCCATCCATCCATCTAATATTACAATGCATTTTGTCTGGCACCGTCAAAATAATTGCTTTCACTAAAAAGTTTACGATTCATGACACCTAACCTCAAAATTTCTTTGACTACATGAAATAATTAGTATGACTTTCGAAAGCAGCATATTCTTTTGTAATACACAACACAGCCTCGTCCTTGATGCGGGAGTAGCCTTACATCGTACATCACCACGCGTCACTATCCTTAGTCAAGTGATTTGGTTCATCGCAGGAAATCCGTACTCATTTATCTTCAAAGTGTGGTGGCTGAGATTCCGATCTCTACTTATGAGTTAACTACGTAGTTCAAATTGCTTACATTTAAGAGCCTTACCTTAAGTTAATATCAGATTTTTTTTCCTCGACCAGACTACTAACTACTAAACACGGTTTAACTGATATGACGTGAGGTCAATACAATCGTGAGTACGGACAAACATCTACAAGCCCTGCACGAAATTCCAATCTATGGTCACAACTTCAATGCTTCGTTAAATATGGGTAGCTTTTGTGTAAATAACGTCCAGACCAATTGACATTGCATCCTTTTCAAATGAAATAAAAGTAGAGAAATTATTTATAAAATGCTTCATGCATTACTTATATGCCATCAATACTTTCCATTGCAATACACGCGCGTTGATATTTTGCTGGGTATATAATAATGTCCTGTTTGCCACAAACTAGATTCTCATAATTAATATTCGAAACTTTTTATTCCTGTTAATTTACATTGCTAATAACGCCAGTCATCGAGCGCTACAAACTGACGTTTCGCTGTTCAGGCTTCAGTAGAAGGTAGTAGATAAATTGTTACTCTGTACAGCGTTAACAGGTCACGGTTTTTATGGCGAAGAATATATTATGACGTGTGCTGTAAAGCCCTATGTGTTTTAACACACGAAGGTAAAACTTCGTTCTTTCCACATGGTCTCATAAGTAAGCACGGCCATCAAACTGCAGTAAAGAGATGTTTGTACTTGTAGTCACAGGAATTTGTTTCATCACATGAATGTCTCAGCACTACTGGGATATTTGAACACAAGCACCTACAATTTTTTAGTAAAAAGTTGAAAATACACATTATTTTGCCTTCCTTTGAGACATGAAGCGGAAATTCAAGATCTATAACATCGCACCTTTCACCACTGATGTTTACACAATGGAAAAACGAAGAGTACGGTACCGGGATTAAATATCTCCTCATAAACGGAAAAGTTGTGTAGATATTAAAGAATCTTGAACCTGGACTACAGATTTAATTTATTTCTCGCTATTTGCATTGATCAAATACATTTACCATTATGTCGTAGACATGAAAATGAAAAGCGAGGGATAACTATGTGTATCATGTGTGGAGACTAACGATAAGAGGAAGATGAAAAGTAGAGAAGAGTGGAGAATGCTGGGTTTGCATATATTTATGACTGATTAATTGATTTGTTGATTTTTTATTGATTGATTGATCGATCGATCGATTGATCACCTTTATGATGATTCATGGATTGATTTAAAGGGAAAGTGATTTAAAAACACTGCGGCACGTAAGCTATTAGGGCTTCTTACACACTGTCTTTAATCTAATTTAGTACGTCCATTCCTAGATTCATTCTAAGTTCTAGAGCTTTCCCTCCAAATCAGGAGGAAACAGAAGATAATAATCTGTACACTCTGCCCTGGAGGAAATATAACGAGGTTGTTCAAGAGGTGTAAGGTGGTTTCTAGAAAACATTTTTCAATTGCTGTCTCATTAAATAAAACAAAAAATATATACATATCACATAATTAATATTCATTTAAGATTAATTATAATTAATTGTAACATAATTGAATGTTTAAACATATAAATATTTATTTGTAATTACATCGCAGTTATTACCTGTCATTTAAATTTTTAAGTAAAACTATTATTGGTCTTATCTGTTTTTTCAAGTTCAAAATAAGTTTAAATATTTATAATTTTAAACAATAGGCTTATATTTATACAAGTGCATTAATTATTGCCAACACTACTAGCTAGAGAGTCTTTGGTCTGTACTCTTACCAGTAATATGAAGCATAATTAATTCTCTGCCATAAAATATCAAAGAAGAGGTAATAGATACTGAGTGTTCAGTCCAAAGTGTGTCATGGCTCGCTGTATGCCGTCATGTGGCTAGCCGATGAGCCTAGAGAAGTCAATCTTCCTACACATCCGCAGAGGTGTATAACCTATGAGGTAGAGAAGTTGCCTAGCAAGTACGGCGTTCATTCTGAAAAGTACGTACCGATACGTACGGTAACGCCGGTAGTGGCAGGAATGTGAACTGTTTGGAAATACGTACTGTCGGGATATGAGGAGAGGGTTAAGACGATTACTTACGTATTTGTTGACATTAACTTCGACGGTCAACATGGACACGAAGCATTTGATTTGTGTTGTGGAATGTTACCGTACGCAACCGATGATAACAAATACCCTGCGTACGACTTGCCGGCGCAAAACACAGTTCGAAAGAGGTTATGGTAGCACACAGACCGTACAGACCGCCATCTGTTGCTACGACACGTTCAAGTTATACCGTACACTTTCTCAAGTTCAGATTGAAGAACGCCTTAAATAATAGGCAACTTCTCTAACATATAAGAAGAAACTCGCTTCAAATCGGTGACCCAACAACAGTGACGTCATGACACACTTTGAAATGAACAGCCAGTATAAAGCATGATTATATTAAACTCGTTTGCTCAGTCTCAAATGATCTGCTGTCCTTAAAGCATGATCATGTGTTACGTGACGTGATGGTTGCCTAGCGAACAGCAGTTGAGAACACTGTTTTTTTATACACAGGAAGTGTGTAGATTTTACGTGCCTCTTGCCACCTAATCTTATTCCAAATCCGTCCAAAGATGACCAGCGAGCGGTGATTCAATTCTTAACAGCAGATGACACTGAGCCACCCAGCTTACAGCCCCGATTTGTTATTATGTGACTTTCATTTGTTCAGGACCTTAAAGAAAGTTCTGAAGAGACATATTTCGTATATCTACAGATGATAATATAATATTGAACGGAGCAGCTAAAGCTTTTTTCGCGATGTTATCCACAGGGCCTCCTCACACAATAAGATGCTTATGTGAAAGCCTATGGAGATTTTTCAACAATACTGAATTTATGTATTCAGTAGACAGTGTCCAACGCCTCCCCACACAATGGAACACTTATGTTAATGCCTATGGAGACATCTTCTAAATTTAAACATTGATCTTTCTATATCTGTCATACTTTGTATGGAAATGAATTTATAAATAGGCTATAACGCGTTTCATTTCATCACTCCTTGTATGTTAAATACGGGCTCACTGTTACATAAAGCGTAATGAAACTGAAAAATCTGAATAGGTACATTTATGTACAATAATTCTTTGTAACTGTAATATGAGGCTAAAAAATAGTGTTTCTTTCGTTTGTTCCCTTATCAAAAACACATTTGTGTGGATAAGGATTTTCAACGTTAGGTATGACGTGCGCATAGCCACAGTCTAGTATATACAGTGGCGAAGGTCAATACGTAGTAAATATGCAAACATTAGATAGTTGCTCATTACTAGGATCGCTAATATCGCCTCATTACAGGCAATGCGAAATAGTACCGTCACAGTCTATTGTTTCGAGCACCCTCAAAACTCAAGCTTCGTGACTGTATATAGTAGACTGTGGCATAGCACTTATCAAGACTGGCTCCAGATTTGTGACTGCCTTGATCAGAGCAGCAAACTTATCTGAAGTTTAATGATCATAGGTTATTTTTCATACAAAAGGAATCGTTCCACCCAGAGTTTTAAACCGGTTGGATTACAGACCAATGACATTTAGGGATTGCTTGTGTCCATCCTACTACCTGCAACCCCCAAATATCATTAGCCTGCTAATCCGACTGTGAAAGTTGAAACTAGTGCTCGTTCTTTAACTTTATGTGCCCCCCCCCAAATTAATCACAATGTTGGGTAATGACCGATCCCATATACTGGCAGAAGTTTCATGAGAAAATCTCTTCTCCAACATGACTCGAACTAGCGCGCGTTTTCTAACGATAGACCAAAGCATGATGACTTAAACAACACTGGTACAGTCCTCCAAATTAATCGTGATGCTTGGTGGGCACTAGTCCCATACATAGGCCGAAATTTCATGAGAAAATATCTTCTCCATCAGGACTTGAACCAGGACTTATTCCGAATCGTTAGGCAAGACGCCTTAGATCACGCAGTTACGGTGCGGGATCTTACCTTACTTTAACCTACAGAAACTTACTTTATGTTAGTATCTTATCTTGCATCGCAGCAGGCACATAAATTCCATGCTGCTTAATTACTGCAACAGTTCGTTCTCTTAAGCATGTGCCCGTAAGATGGAATGTGAAATGCGGTACTGTAGACCATTATGTAATATGCTTCTCTTTTATTTCACTTAAGTTCGTGATAAGAAAATTATGACTTAGTTAAGAAGAAAACGAAACGTAAAAGATTTCTCATAACTCTACCAGTTTGCAAGCGGTAAAATGTTATACATCATGGGCGTGTATAATCGTGAGTTGTTTGTGTTCATTCTCGTATTTACTTTATTAAATCACAGCCCGCAAACTGTTTTTAAATGAAAGGTATTTGAGGTAATATAAAAATGGCCATATATTAGCTGCTGCTATTTCCACACTCAACTGTTTATATAAAATCCGTTGCGTTCCCTTATTTCTCCATTATCCTGCATACATTGTACACAAACGAGCGTGCCATCGTATTTTCCGTGTATTGCATATGAAAGAGATAGACAGAGAATGAAAGAGAAAGAGATAAAGAGAACGGCCAGGGGGAAACGTTGAGTCGGGGCCCGGATTAAGCCGTTTGCACAACGCAATTCTCTACAACAACGTTGGGCCTGGGAGTAAAATAATAATAAAAAATACATCAGCAGCTTCTGGCCTCCATTCCTAACAAAACTACTGCTAAATAACATACAAGGGTCTGTAATGAGCATACAAAATTCCTTTGTTTCCGCGCTAATACATACTTTGCCATTACATCTATCGGTGTACAGGTGTAAGGGATATACGTGCAAATATTTTAGAGACAATCGGGGATAATATACTGAGCCATATTATGTGGTAAGTCTCACTAGCACATTATGTAAAAAAATACTCAATCTTCAAAGTCATTTTATATAAAAAAATATATCATGTTTAGGTTCCTTAATACAGGGTGAACCAGGCAAGACTAGACTCCTAACCGCACTCACGGCGGCTGATTCATACGTAACGACGCTACCATATGCGGAGGATTTGTTCCGCGCTTTTGCGGTTAGTATTGCGTAATGATGTACTTACTGGATTCACAATTCACGTTCGAAATGACGTCTTTGTGATATCTGGTAGGCTGCACATCTCCTGAAGACATGTCCGGCAACTCGCCGCAGTTCGTTCTCCGAAATGGCTCGAATTTATGTCATGTTTGTGAAAACGATGTGAATTTTCACTGTCCCAGTAACGATTTTTTTTAGTGTTCACGTAACCACTGAGGTGGAACCATGCTTCGTCACTATAAAAAATAAGGTGAGGTCAAATAGTCCATCATACACTGACTGTTGAAACCACATGCTAAACCTAAGTCTGCTCTGATAATTGGGTTCCGTTAAACTCTGAACTACACGAATTTTGTAAGGTTTTAATTTTAATTGTTTCGTACCGGTACCTCTTATCACTGAAGACTGTGACACCCCTACCTGCTGAGCTACAGGGCAGGATGATGTCGTAGGACTTCTCTCTAGTCGGTGGCGAATTTCATCTAACATCTTAGTGAGAACACGCTTCACACATATTCGTTTCTTATCCAATACTGATCCAGTTATACGAAATGTCTTCACTAAATTGTAAATTATTGCTTTAGAAGGCTCTAGGAAATCACGTAATGACTGACGGAAGTTTGTTACAACTGTACCCCAAGATTCGTACTTCACAAAGCTGTCGTAAATAAACACTCATTGTTCAAGGCTATATTTCATAATGGACAGTCGACCTGGTTGGCGAGTTGGTATAGCGCTGGCCTTCTATGCCCAAGGTTGCGGATTCGATCCCGAGCCAGGTCGATGGCATTTAAGTGTGCTTAAATGCGACAGGCTCATGTCAGTAGATTTACTGGCATGTAAAAGAACTCCTGCGGGACAAAATTCCGGCACATCCGGCAACGCTGATATAACCTCTGCAGTTGCGAGCGTCGTTAAATAAAACATAACATAATGGACACACTACTGCACTCTAAGCGTACGATAATACAGCTGCACCCTCACTGTGTGAACGCGTTTACATAACTAAACACTAAACATACGCGAGCAAGAGGTCTGATCACTCCGATGGCGCAGCAGTTACTACGCATACGACTTTCCGCTGACGCCGGTCTACCCCTGGCTGACTCACTCTGTACTTTCAGGACGAATAGATAGGCTACTGTAGGTCTATTCCGGAGTCTCTGACGCACAGCGACGAACATTGTCTATTTTGAATCTATTTACACTTTTTTCGCGATAGAGCCCTCTTGCCACATGTGGAGATTTTTCTGTTGCCCCCTACATTGAATGAATATCGCCTATAAGCATTAGTAAATCCTTCCATTACGTGAAATATTGACGAGTTAGCTTCCCGCAATGTTAGTTATCACCGTTTCTGTAACTTATTTCGATAAACTAAATTTGAATACTGAAATGTAAGAGCAAAGTTGAGATTCCGCTCATACCTGTATGGTGAAATATATTCCAGTCTGACTCACGAGTCAAGCTTGCCGAGCCGGACAGTGAGACTTGTGCTTAGATGGGCTGCTTGAGGTAGAATGTTTATATGTACAGTAGTGGCAAAAAAAACCGGACCGACCCTTGTAGCTGATTTAAGAGCCTTGTTCACTCAGAGCACGATAGACTGGTAACTAAGACTTTTGTGGTTATAATTCTGCCTGGGAAGAAAACTTTTTTTTTGTTCCTTATTCAAATTTATTCCAAATACTTTTCGACTGCTGCGATAATTTACTACTTAATTAACTTATTATTCCCAGGACATGAATTTTACCAGCAATCGAAAAGTATTGGGAATAAATTTGAATAAGGAACAAAAAGAAGTTTCCTTCCCAGGCAGGATTCGAACCACGAAAGTCTTGGTTACCAGTCTATCGTGCTCTGGAGAGAACAAGGCTCTGAAATCAGCTACAAGGGTCGGTCCGGTTTTTTTACCACTACTGTACACGTACCGGACTACATGTGATCGAAAGATGTGCGTATTGTCTAAACTGACAGGCGTTTTTAGAACGATCATTCGCTATACATCAGACCATAAAATAACACGTTTATGGAAAAACTATTAGCGCAGGGTGAGGGAATAAACAGACGTTACTTTGTGATTTTTTTTTAATATCAAAATATTTATGCTGTATACCATATACCATGTACTATAAGCAGTAACATGAGCTGCTGCCACGAAGTCAAAAGGAGGATAGCAATGACAATTTTTTTTTATTTTATTTTAGTAGGTTATTTTACGACGCTTTATCAACAGCTTAGGTTATTTAGCGTCTGAATGAGGTGAAGGTGATAATGCCGGTGAAATGAATCCGGAGTCCAGCACCGAAAGTTACCCAGCATTTGCTCTTCTTGGGTTGAGGGAAAACCACGGAAAAAACCTCAACCAGGTAACTTGCCCCGACCGGGAATCGAACCCGGCCACTTAGTTTCGCGGCCAGACGCGCTGACCGTTACTCCACAGGTGTGGACAGCAATGACAAAAGAAGGATAATATTAAAATGGATTTGAGAGCGGTGAGTTATGATTGTAGAGAGTGGAGTAATCTTGCTCAAAATAGAGACCGATGGCGGTCTTATGTGAGGGCGGCGATGAACCTCCGGGTTCCTTAAAAGCCAAAAGTACTACTACTACTACCACTACTACTACTGTCGTAATAGTGTCCCCGTTTGCGTTTAATAATATGAACATTGAATGTTCATTAGTCTATCTCATGCGGTATATTCCTTCTTACTACAGCCACGACAAAATGCATAGCATATGGCAGTAATCGTATACGTTGCAGGTTCTCTGAATCTGTTGTATTAAAAGCACCGAAGTAAGTTTGTAACAATTCTGAACTCGCGTGGTATTGTGAGAGACGATTCTATTGTACCGATCGCAATCGATCTCTGTAACTCTTTGTCACCGCTGCGCTCTCTGAAGATGATCCTAGTGCTATCTGTCGTCAAGAGCCCGAAGTCGGAGTAAGAGCTTGTAGTTTATCTCGCACATAACAGATGGCGGAGCGTCTCCATATTTTCCTGCAGAGGTTTTTATTTCCTGCTTTTAAATATCTCAAGGAATACAAAGGCTACATATCTTACGTTATTTTCTCTGCATAGAACGGAATTTTTCACTATGTATGCTGAAAGCAAGAATATTAAACGGATTCTATAATATATCACTGCAGCTGTGTAGACCTACTAGTAGTTGGAAATGTTATAACTAGAGACCGCATTTTAAAGGGAATTCCTTTTTTTTTTATTTCAACACGAAACATGAAATAAATAATTACGATAATATTCAAAACTATCTTCCACCGACCAAATTATGTGGTTTTAACTTCCTATTTTATTTCCTTTTTAGTCAATATTCCCTTTTTTCCCCTTTTTTAAAACATCTCTTATTTTGGTCCTTTTAACAGAATAATACTTATAACTTCCTAAGCAAGAGAAAATAAATAATGTTCTTCTTCTGATTTCAGACATTGAAAAACTAATAAAGTGTGCTGTTCAGGATAAAAAGAAATTTTTCACCTCTGGTTTCACTTGATGTTGAGTGGTCATTTTCTGTTTACAAAGACATTCTGCATTCAGAGAGGCAGAATCATATTGAAATGTTGAATGTGATCAAATACAATACTTTCCTTACGTTGTGAAGGGATAAATATAAGCTTGTGTGTGCTATGTGTATCTATGAATGTGCTGAAGTGTGTTTTCAATTAAAATAGCACCCTTTAGAGGGAGTAATATAATCCTTTTTGAAGTTCTTTTTTGACTATATCAAATACAACACTTTCATTATGTTGTGAAGAAATAAATGTAAGATTATGTGTGGCATGTATATCCATGAATGTGATGAAGTATATTTTGGGGAGTAATATACAGTAGTTCTTTATAAAATCCTTTTTTTGGCTATAACTTTCCCTTTTTTGTACTTTTTTGAAGAAAAATTTTCCTTTTAAAATCCGGTCTCTGTCATAACATGTTTAGTATTAACTCATAATAAAATAAGAGACCATAGATTTTCGTATTAGCGATAAAAGCCACAAGTCGTTGATTATAAAGAAAGTTGTTTTTATTTACGAATACGCCTATAACAAAAGCGAAAATGGCAATATTTTTATCGCGAATTTCAGAGCGAAATAAATTATTTTGGCGAAATTCATTAAACATTTGAATTTTATAATTATTTTTTACATTTGATGCACTGTTTAACCCGTAATGACCCAGGTCTAATTACTGTAACATTGGTATTATCGCCGCGCTCTCATGGTTAACATGTCGGCATCATACAATAACGTGTGGTGTGCTTTTGAAACATAATTTTGCCAACCGATTGTTGCTCTGTAGGTTTCACTCTAAACGTCACGTTATCATGAGTGGTGCCAACTCAGAATTCCGTTTACCGCTGCACAAGCTTAAAAAACCCGCTAAACTGTAGTTAAAAAACTCCAGATTTTTCTTAACATAGTATTTTCAAATTTGAAATACAAACTAATATAGTTTTAGGAAGTGGAGAAATTTTAGGTTTCAAATTAAAAAAAAAATTCTAGTATTTATAATACTCTGGAAATTGAAATAACGCTCACCTCTGCCCAGAAGCTTGTTGTGAATGGCAATATCATGTTGTCGAACAACAGAAAAACACTCGCTACTCTTTTTGTGTATAATTATCAGCATGGGTAATTAAATCTAAATATTTTGCATTCAATATCACCTTATACCATATACACTGAGCTTTCGAACTATCACCGGTAACTTCTTCCATCCAATCTTTCAACACATTATTATTTTTTTCTTCCCCCCACACATCTATAAACTTTTGTACGTATGTAGTTTTACGTGGCATATTTCTTCAAAATTGAATGAAGTAGATCAAGAATAATATATTGGACACTTCGGAAATAATCACATTCACAGTCACACCAGTCGGTTCGAAATCTGATTTCACACTGAGCTGAAGACGTGCCTGCTAACAATGAGTCTGGTTTTAAGTTTTAAGTATATCTGTGTTACATGAACAATAGTGCGGAATGATAAATTAAATAATAACCTATATCATATATCATAAATGAAAATAATAATTCAGTTCATTATTCTTTATGATTAAATACATAAATTTCATTTACAAAAACAATGCATACGTTTGATTAAGAGGTTAACGAATGCAGAATACCTTATTAGTACAACAACAATGGATGAGGCAAGAAATGGACGTGGTTGCACCAAATCGAGGTTACATAAAAGGTTGATACTGTATACCCGCACAATGAAAAAGTGTGTTAATACCATACTAAACTCTGGTCTATGATTAACTAACATTGTCCACAAGTACATATAATAAAATTATAACATCTTTACAGAAAAAAAACTTACAAATATCATCTCTCTCTGCCTGCAATCATAAAAAAACGCCAAATAAATAGCTAGCCGCTGACAGAAAAATTCTGTAGCTGACCATAGTCCCAAAAACGCCAGATTTAGCTACAAAACCGCTGACTTGGCAACACTGGTTATCACGTCTACTTCCTCGATAAGAATAAGCACTAGTTTGTTATATTGTTAAATGGCTATTATTATTATTATTATTATTATTATTATTATTATTATTATTATTATTATTATTATTATTATTTCATATACGAGTACCTTGACATTCTTAACTCTTAATAATAATTTTTAATCACATGCCTTAATGTTCGTCCTCAGCACAAGACATTGCAACCTCGGTTTTAGTCCACGTGGATTAGACAAGTAGGTGTCATTTAATAATGGAAGCAGCTTATTTGTTGCAATATTGAAATTGGGGCGAGTGATTGGAGCGGCGACATAAGAAATTGAAAACAATAATACAATTAAATTTCAAAGACCTACCGAATGTTATGCACGAGGCCGATCAAAGATCTGCCGAATGTTAACCATGAGAGCGCGGCGTAATACCCAGGTGTTGTCACACAAACCACACGAGAACTTTGAACGGATATAAATCTGATTCTTTGAAAGTTAACTCTGAACTACAACACCAGTGCAACTGCCTGACAACAATGAACATATACGTTAGTCTCACAGCTGTGTGGCTTAATTAGTTTCATGGGTTAAACATTTTTAACTTGTGAACATAATACAGTATCCAGTCTTCTTACAAGATGAAAGCTAGAACTTTTTGGGGGGGGCTGGTGTTATACAAAATAGTAAAGTCAAAGTCTTTTTCCAATATTCAGTTGTAAAGATGGGTCGAACGACGACAGTTACAGTTCATTCCAGAGCTAAAGAATTATTAAGAATTATTAATGTGTAAATTTTGTAATATAAGGGCAGACTGGGAGAAACGAGATACAGTGTCTAAACATTGTTTAAAAAATAAAGAGCATGTGCGTCTTAAAGAAAAAAAGACAAGCATCAGTCGAAACTTCGTTCGATCGTCGGAAGAAAGCCAAGCAAGAAAAAATGGAGTTTGTTATGGATACTACGAAAATGTTTCAGAGTGCAAATATTGCTATTGAAAATATGGATGACCCGGCATTTATAACTTGGCTTGTGAAGTATGTTCCGGGTGAGTAAGATTTGTCTTAATATATACAGTATTATAATTGTAATATGTATAATCATAATAATTATTGCACCTAATATTAAAATAGTACTATTTTTATTTCACATGTTTTTTTCATAAAGCAACTGGTAACCCCGTTAAAAAAACGTATTAAACTATTCAGCGCATCTACCCACGAACTCATGTTAATTTGATATTTCGAGCTAATGTTCAGTATTTTTTCAAATTATTGTAGCTATATTAATAAAACTATTTAAAATTTGCATAGGATCGGAATAAATGTAGAATAAATTTATGTATAAAATTTTTCTATTATAATTTTTACCCTTAATACATAATATAGCGTTATTTTCCACGTAAAAATTCCTTTCCAATTTATTGGGATAATCATAGAATTAATTAGCGATAAAACGCGAAATATAATATTTCTATCACGATTTCTTTTCGAAATTAATGCGAAATTCTGTTGCCTCTACTTATAATAAACTATATGAGGAGATATGCTGTGGAATACTTTTGTAGACCGTTCAGGTACCTATGTTTAATTTATCGTGCCTACCTATGAACTTAAATATTGTGGGTTCAAAACTAGCGGATGTTTAGAACAGTTCAGTGAAGTCTTTGGACTCCAGTATATTTAACCTACTGCATTTCTATTTCTTCAGTGTATAGTTCATAAAAAAACATAAAATTCGTACATTACAGTGTAGACACTCTATTATCATTAATTCAGGAAACACGTTCATTCTATTTCCTTCCACGTTCTAGTGTCCATTTTATTGACTAGGTTTTTGCTTCTTATTTTATGTCTTGTGCTGTTACCTTTATTTGATTTACAGACATTGTTTTTACAGTATTGGCGAAAAATGACATTACAGCGCTTTCATGTAGGCCTAAGCTGCATTTTATTTCTTTGTTTAGACGTTCCAGAAGAACAGTACATTTTCTTTCCCAGCAGTTTGCTAAGGATATAATTGACTAATATTGTTACTCCTATAGCATTTATTTGTTCATAGTCTTCGGTACTATATTTTTAGACAGTCATCCTGCTTGTGATTTTCCGTGGTTTCCCTAACGTGCCTATACTTACGTCGCGTCGGGATGACTACACGTAAAGAAACTGACAACAAACCTTACTTGGCCTTCACTCGCTTAATGTACTGTAAGAGCTCGGTTCCCTTGACTAGCGAGGATAGTGACGTACGTCTCTCGCACCTCCCTCTGATCCGGCTTCATAGGCGGTATTTTCCTGCTGCTATTACACCATGTTACGGATGGTACTCATCTTATTAAGTATCTATTAAGTTAGGTCAAAATGTTTCTACGTTCCTTCAGTGGAATGGTGGCAAATGGAACGAGACAAGTGGTCTACCATTTTGTAGCACACATACGAGTAGATTCATGGCCATAGCTCCAAATCTTCTTAACATGACCCGCATTTGCGTATCTTTTATTTATTGTTTTTAACCCTTTCATCCTCATTGATTTTGTACTGTATTCAGTGAGTATCTTAATGAATGCGATGTGTTGTATTTCAGTGTTTGTCCTGTGCAATTTAATTACACAGCTATAGCTAGACGTTCACTAGTTTTTTCTTTTCTTTTTCACGGAGGAGGTACTCTGACGCTTATTGTGCTTTTACAGCTCCTGTTTCTGTGAATGATTTTTGTCACTGAAATGCTCGCGCTCCTTCACGTATACAGTACGTTCCACCGTGAACTTAACTCGGGCTATGGTAACACAGTATTATGATGGCCTGTGAATATAATGGTGAAAGTTACCCAGAAATTCCGCGTCAGTACTATACTTCAAAATACTGTCCTCAGCAATTTACTTGCAGAATGTTTCCTCATCGTTATGTGAATTGTCTCTTAGTTAAAATAATACGATTAAAATTTGTGCCCAGGCTTTTACTATAAAGCTCCAGGAAACACGTGTAGAAGCAGGTAGCAGTCGAAACCCTGCAGAATTAATATGAAGCTGTTTAAACTTATTCTTCACTCATGCATATTTAATAGGCTTTGTGTTCTCTGTTGCGAAATAATGGCACCGTCTCCGCTTCACGGTTTTAATAAAGTTCAGTGTTGTAACTAGCCTTTAATTCCAATGGCCTTACGAATGAACAACCAGGACTCTCTTATGCAAAAACAAAACCATTTTCATGTATTTCGCACTTGCGAATTCTGATTAAATGGAAAATATTGTGATGTCGGACTCCGAGGTGATACATTATTATTATTATTATTATTATTATTATTATTATTATTATTATTATTATTATTATTATTTTATTATTATTAATTGGTTATTTTATGACGGTTTTTCAACTGCTATAATTAGGCTATATAAGCGTCTGAATGAGATGAAGGTGATAATGCCAGCGAAATGAGTCTAGGATCCAACGTCGAAAGTTACCCAGCATTTGCTCTTATTGGGTTGAGTTAAAACTGGAAAAAAAAACCTCAACCAGGTATCTTGTTTCAACCAGGATTTGAACCCAAGCCCGCTCGTTCCACGGCCAGGCATGCTAGCCGTTACTCCATAGCGGTGGACTATTATTATTATTATTATTATTATTATTATTATTATTATTATTATTGTTGTCAGTGGCGGCTGATTGAGGCAAGTGGGGCCGGGCCACAGTCACTTGGCTTAACTGAAATCAAATTTTGTGTTTTCTTATTAGTTATTTGAATGAAACATATATCGCTGTAGAAGTATTTGAAAACTTTGTAGTGTATATAGACCTGTTTTGCAGTAAAATGTGTTCCTGAGGCCAGGATCGCTCTTGCCGGGTCTGGCTTGTGATGTATATAGATCTGTTTTGCAGTAAAATTTGTCCCTGAAGCCAGGATCGCTCATGCCGGGTCTGGCTTCTGCATTTCGTATTAACTTCGCGGGCTTTGAGGTTGGGCTTGAAACGTTGTAGGCGTTGTAGCTGAGGCACAATTCGTCTGGCCTCGTGGCCTGTCAGCTTTCACTTCTCCCTTCCATGGGCCGGTCTTAAGGGTAGAAGGGTGGAAATAGCGATTGTGACTTGTCTTCCTGAATAGGCCGTAAATAACATAAAAATTCCTGCTCTTTGGCAGGCAGAGACCCACACTGTTCTCTCTCCTTATGTCTCAGTTTATGACTTAAGGGAGGGTGTTGTACTATTGTACTCCGTAGTACAGTAGTGAGTGTGGTTCAGTGTTGTTATGTGTTTCGGGAAAATATAAACACAAATGCGAGACATAATGATGATATAGTTAATTCATTGTTTGAGTGTCCTTTTCCGAGAAGAAATAATATTGAAAGAAATGAAGTTTTAAATAAAGAGATAGCTTACCGACATACTGTACTTATGACATGGCTGACAATTTTTCTGACAGATAATCTTAAACGCGAGTTTCTATTGCATCTTGGTATGTGCAACATAAATGGTTAAGTGGTAATGTTGTGCAAAATAAACTTTTCTGTTGGCCTTGTTTGTTGCTGTCAAAGGAAAAAAAAAATGAAAAAAGAAGAAAGGGGAATTTCAACACACACTTCTTCAGCTGAGCATAATATATGTTGCTTCATCACAATTAATCACTGAAACAAACTCACAGCATAACTTATTTGGTGAGTGACATTATTTTTCATTAATAATAGTAATAATAATAATAATAATAATAATAATAATAATAATAATATAGTAATAATGATATTAATAATATAACAATAATATTTAACTTAATATCATGAATAAACATTTCCTATCGGAGACACTTAAATTATGTAGTTGCATCTGACCTCACCGAGAATTTCGATCACCGGCCGCTACTGATATTATTATTATTATTATTATTATTATTATTATTATTATTATTATTATTATTATATTTATAAGAGATCTTTGGTTATAAAGGGAAACATTGAGTCAGTGTCTGGTAGAGTTCCTGAGTAGCTCAGTTGGTGCGTTTAGCCAAAGGTCCCGGGCTCGATACCCGGCCCCGGAACAATTTTTCTTTTGAAATTATTCATTAAATATATTGTAAAACCACACAAAGCCAACGGCGTAGCTCAGCTGGTAACGCGTTTGCCTGCTGATCCGGAGTTGCGCTCGGGAGTGGGTTCGATTCCCGCTTGGTATGATTACTTGCTTGGGTATTCTCCGAATTTTTCCTCAACCGTAAGGCGAATGTTAGGTAAATAATCTATAGCAAATCCTCGGCCTCATCTCGCTAAATACCATTTCGCTATCACCAATTCCATCGACGCTAAATGACCCAGTAGTTGATACAGCGTCGTTAAATGACCAAGAAAAAACACTGAAATATAATATATTTCTGATCTGTATTGGGGTCACGTTTCTCAGTTTGTAAACCTCCATCGACGGTAAATGACCCAGTAGTTGATACAGCGTCGTTAAATGACCAAGAAAAAAACACTAAAATATAATATATTTCTGATCTGTATTGGGGTCACGTTTCTCAGTTTGTAAACTTCCATCGACGCTAAATGACCCAATAGTAGATACAGCGTCGTTAAATGACCAAGGAAAAACACTAAAATATAATATATTTCTGATCTGTATTGGGGTCACGTTTCTCAGTTTGTAAACCTCCGTATAAATGTGAAATTCGCAGGACAGCTTAATTATCAAGCTTAATAACATTGCACGTTAGAACTTGGAGGCAGAATACAGACAGGGTCTAAGATGCGTGTAGAAGACCAAGTAATACAACACAATAAACTGGGAACGGACGATGTTCCAGCAGACTGCAGGCAACAAAAACAAGGCCATTTCTACATGCGATGTTTAATAAGGCATTCCCATTTTACGCTCGCCTCTGAGCTTTGATGTTCATTTAATTTAATGTTACTTATTTCCTAAGTGAAAACAAACAATAGCAGGCTTGTGTGTCTTGAGTATTTCTTTGTGCTTTTACCGATTTTAACGAACGTGGAAGTCTTCAGTAGCCAACTGTAAAATTACCCAATAACAAATGAAACCTCTTCCTTTGTTTTCATATATTCAAAATATTTAGCGTGCGATAATTTATTAAAATTCACACATACATGACTTATTATGAGAAAATTTAATTTCAATAATTTGTATTTTAATGATTGAAATTAAGTTATGTATTGACTTAATTTACGATTAATAATGCCCGAATTCTTGTGGAAAATTCCTTTGTGTTGTCTAACGACATATTATAATATGTTGTTAATAAATATGTAAAAACTCATTCATTCGGTATTCTGTCCAAGGGCAGGTATTTCACTGCAAACCCAGCTTTCTCCACTCT
Source organism: Periplaneta americana (assembly GCF_040183065.1). Taxonomy (NCBI): domain Eukaryota; kingdom Metazoa; phylum Arthropoda; class Insecta; order Blattodea; family Blattidae; genus Periplaneta; species Periplaneta americana. Next base: position 63,511,109 of record NC_091132.1, on the reverse strand, counting down.
TTCCTTTTTTCTGTCTTCCTCCTTGTTTCCTCATATAATCCATGTAAAAATAGACATTATTATTATTATTATTATTATTATTATTATTATTATTATTATTATTATTATTATCCACGGAGATTTGTCAAGTGCATGCACACACATTCGAATATTTTTCTTTGAAAATTACTAAACATTTTGAATATGTTTGCTTGCAGTTCGAGATCGTTTTATGACAGAAGAGTACGTAGGATTCTTTCAACTAATATATTTGCTAAGTAAGAATATGTAGGACAATTCCTATCGTAAAAGTGCAATAGTACAGATGATTACTTCTTGTTTTTTGTTGCCATTTTTCTTTATTCTTTAAGCTGTTGATGTGTGTTTGTTTCCTTTCTTGAATGTGTGACTTTTGGTTTGTGTTTAACGGAATATCTGTAAATACTTTTGAACAAATTTACTTATTACTTACTTTATGTATCAGTATTACATCACGTCTGTTGGCTAAAATTGTTTTGACAGGGGAAATGATCCTGTCTCGATAGATTTCATATTGTTCATTTTCCATACTTACTTCCTTACTGGTTTTTAAGGAACCCGGAGGTTCATTGCCGCCCTCACATAAGCCCGCCATTGGTCCCTATCCTGAGCAAGATTAATCCAGTCTCTATCATCATATCCCACCTCCATCAAATCCATTTTAATATCATCTTCCCATCTACGTCTCGGCCTCCCCAAAAGCATTCTTCCCTCCGGCCTCCCAACTAACACTCTATATGGATTTCTGGATTCGCCCATACGTGCTACATGCCCTGCCCATCTCAAACGTCTGGATTTAATGTTCCTAATTATGTCAGTTGAAGAATACAATGCGTGCAGTTCTGTGTTGTGTAACTTTCTCCATTCTCCTGTAACTTCATCCCTCTTAGCCCCAAATATTTTCCTAAGAACCTTATTCTCAAACATCCTTAACCTATGTTCCTCTCTCAAAGTGAGAGTCCAAGTTTCATAACCATAAAGAACAACCGGTAATATAACTGTTTCATAAATTCTAACTTTCAGATTTTTTGACAGCAGACTGGAGAGAACAATTTTCTTGAGGGGGCAAAGCAAAACCATAGAATCCTGATATAACAAGATTGTGGGAGGTGGGGCATTATTTACTTTCTCGTCCCGTTGCAGCTCGATCGTGGTACGGTATATCAGAATATGATCATTTAATGAAGGTATTTTCGAGGGGGCATATTTCTTACAGTGTTACATCCATATCCGCGATTTTTCGGACCGAGTTGTATAGGTTTTTACTACTACTACTACTACTACTACTACTAATTATTATTATTATTATTATTATAGTAACAATGCATTAAAATAAAATTCACTATAAAGAAGGCAAAGAAAGAACTGTTGTAGAGCCACGGAAAATTAACAATTAACTGATATACTGTATAACAATATAAATAAATGAGCATATCCTGTAAATAATGTTAACATAGGCGGAGAGAGAACAGTTTCCTTGAGGGGGCAAAGCAAAACCATAGAATCCTATCCTGATATAACAAGATTGCGGGGGGCATTATTACCTTCTCGTCCTGTTATAGCTTGATCGTGGTACGGTATATCAGAATATGATCATTTAATGGAGGTATTTTCGGGGGGCATATTTCTTACAATGTCCATATCCGCGATGTTTCGGACCGAGTTTTATAGGGCTTGAACTGTAGGTGTACTACTACTAATTATTATTATTATTATTATTATTATTATTATTATTATTATTATTATCTTAATATTTTATTAAAGTTATTTGCGTTACTGAAAAAAAATCCATTATTTCGAAATCATAAACCAAATAATAGAACTGGATCCCTTAACTAGCGAAGTTAGTGACGTGCGCCTCTCGTTCAGGTTTCCGAATTAACAAGCGAAAGCCATTCTTAAAAACGGTATGGCATAGTTGCGCCCCGCGGTCAATTGGGAGGCCTAGGCATGGCATAGTTGGGTCCCAAATAAATCAGGTAGCAGAATGGACATGGCATAGTTGCGCCCCAAAGAAGTCAGGTAGTAGAATGAACATGGCATAGTTGCGCCCCGATGGGCATAGTACACACGAAAGTGATTGTCATAAAATAGATAAATTAGGCCTACTTAAAAATATTATAGTGGTAGCTGCACTGAAATCGGTAGCATATGTTCAATTTTGCTATTAAAAATAACATTTTTTTATCGATCACACACAATAAATGAACTGCATTTTTTGTTTGTACACCGTTATCTTAACCATACGGTATAGGGTTTCGCAAATCTAAACTGAACCATTGTGAATTATTAACTCTTTGCCCTTTTCAATAAATTTAACATTCATTTTAAATTAAACCTCACTATACGCCACAGACGGTGTGAAAATCACTAATAAAATGTCAAGATTGTTAAGGACCCATATTTCAACGACTCACTCATTTGAATATGTCAGGTAATAAAGTACTTCCAACTTCATGGTGTTCATTTTAACGGTACGCTACGGATAATCTCTGCATAAACAGTAGAAAAACAGTTAATAAAGTACTGCCAACTTCATGGTGTTCATTTTAACGGTATCGGTAATGAATATTAAATCGAATAAGAAATCAATGAAGGTTGGTTGATTACGAGGCTCGAGTTCCCGTAATGTCTTTTTCTCTACCTATTTCATCGGGGCGCAACTATGTCATGCCCTTTTCTCTACCTGATGGGAACGGGGCGCAACTATGTCCACAAAAACAGGGACCCTTTTTATCTGCTGCATCTTACTTGACCGTGGGGCGCAATCATGCCCTGCCCCTTAAAAATGCGAGTCCTACTTATCACTACAGTTATAATTTTTATCTACTGCGATTACAGATCTGTTGTTGATCAATTTAATATGTTGCAAGAGATAATGTATTACTATACGACTACACTAAATATATTCGCGCAATAGCGTAATAACTGTCATGAAGGATTTAGTCTCTCGCGACGTTTAAGACTTTAAGCGTCCGAAGCGCACCAAGAAAGGAAATAGCTTTAATGCCTCGCGCTGCGAAAGGAAGCGGTCGTTCTATTCTGGTTGCATGCTCTACCTTCTCGTACTGTTGGTTTTGCTCCTTTTTACAGATGAATTCCTTGCTTTGCTGCTTCATATTTCTCCACTTTATATCTGTAAAAAATGAAGCCAGATAAGTTGTGTGTGTGAGTTTAATTTCCGGAATAGCGTCTTTCTACTCGAATGGCGTCGGTCGGTAAGTGGCGTTGCCTATTGCCGCTGATACAAACCACAAGCGCTCTCGTATAGTGCAGAATTCTCACTGCGGAAGCTGTAATCACCCTTCTAAAAATTTATGGGAACATTAAAATGTATTAAACGTTTTATAAGACTTTTACATGTGAGTGTAATGTACTGATATGGCTCTTTCAGTTTTCTGGGTCACGTGATTATTATCCTTCTGACCTGATTTCATCCCTAAGTTGAGGCAGATCTTCATGTATTTTATTCGACTGCACTGTTATGTTCTTTAACGCCGCTTAATATTCTTTCCGCTAGACGAAAGGTTGTGAAATAATAACTTCTGAACTTTTACACGTATGTACGTATGTGTAATCTGTAAGATTGCCCTCAAATACAGTAGTAGTCCTTACACACAAGGGCCAATTTTAATAAACCTTATTGTTATCATATCGTCATTGTTCCTGCAATAACTCCTATGTGCAAAATATAAAATGTTTCAGTAGGAAGAAAAAACACATTTATTCCTTCCATGGCAGTGGTACATAGGAGATTGTGAATTCTTACTTTTTGGAAAGGAAGAAATATAATTACATATAGGAGATTTTATTATTTGCTGTGTCATTATTTCAGCAATTTAATAGAGCAAAAATCTGAAAATCGATAAATATATCACATAGGAGTTATTGTATGAACAACGACGATATAATCATCTTATGCCTGTAAACTCAAGACCAAGGCACAGTCTAGTATATGAAGAGTTCGCGGGAAAAACGATGAATGTCACATTTCTGTTGAGGATTAGATAATGATGTAATTAAGTCTATAACTGCAAGATGTAGTGCTGTTTCTATAGAAAATAAAGGAAAGGATTACTGTATTCGTGGTGATAATTCTCCTTTTTACCATTTTTCATAAGAACAACATTAAATTTCGCAGTGATCCATTGAATTAGATAATGACATAAACCTTCAGAAAACTGTGACATTCATCGTTTTTCCCGCGAACTCTTCATATACAGTCGCGAAGCTCAATACGTAGTAAATATGCAAACATTAGGTAGTTGCTCACCACTAGGATCGCTAATATCGCCTCATTACAGGCAATGCAAAATAGTGCCGTCACAGTCTATTGTTTCTAACACTCTCAAAACTCAAGCTTCGTGACTGTATATAGTAGACTGTGACCAAGGTTAAGACCGTCACTCTAAATTCTGTATGGTGATACTTTACGTTTTAAAGGAGGGCTTTAAGAGTTCTTGCACTTCGAATTAGAGTTCTATTACATTATCACATTACAAACCTCAATTATTCCCTTGTGAAGCGTCTGTGTTCGAGCTACTTAGAGAGAATAACTGTAACGTTGTGGCCCTTGTTTTCGCCACTATCCCTTTTCCTATTTTCCCCAATTTCCTGGTGTTTATTTTTACCTTTATTTGTGTTTGGTTCTGTCTTTATTTACATCCATTTCTTTCTTAATTCCTTCTAGTAGATTCGATCTAGTTTATCTTTTACAGATCATGCATTTTGTCAAGACACTCCCCCACTCTTCCTACAGGGCTGCGCACGAGATCGGATGAGTCTACTTACGAATTGTAGGGGAATGGGTTAGTCTTTGCCTTGAACTTGGTAGACACACGCCCGACCTTCCCTTCTACTCCTATCCCCTCCACAGAAACGTTGTTCCCGTACTGCACATCGCGAGTGTCTTGACAAAATGCATGAGCTGTACACGGCGCGCAGTTCCATACAAGCAGGCAAACGCGCTACCGCCTGAGTTACGCCGGTGACTAAAATTCCAATCAGTTAACAAGTCCGGTGTCCATAATGAACCGAACAAATCACATATTGGGGTAATTGGAAGCTCTTTTAATTTTGAGAAATTGTTCCTTAAAACGTGAGCTCTTTGACGAACGAGAGTTTCGCAGACACAGTACAGCCGACTCATCTCTCTGTAGGCAACTAATACAAGTCGAGCTTACTATTTCCCCTGAACTGATAAGGCACAGTGTAGGCCTACTGTTAAAAGACGCGCTACCCAAGAGAGCTTTTTTCTGCTTAGTTTCAGTCTCTATGGTTTGTTGTTGCATTTAAAGTCCGCCGTAGAAACCAACGGAGTTGGTGTGGAGAAGAGACAATGCTGTGTAGTTTTTTTCTGCAGATTTCTGTACAGAAATTTAGGAATGGTGAAATAACACCACAGAGAACGGATGTACCAGAAATATTCTTTACTCTTCTTTCGGATTCGGTGAAATCTGAACCCAGTATTCGAGGAACAGTTCCATTATTCTGTCAAGTGAAATTTAATCCTCAATTTCGTTATATGGCACATAATTGTATTGATAACAAGAGTGGAAGTAAATGGATTGCTTTTGGTTGTCAGTTACAAAAATACATGACAATCTGGATACATCTTTTGCCAATGATGAATTGCATTTAACCATTTCGTGCATAAGTTGAAATGTAAGTGTCCAGCAGCAAGAGGTGTTAACAAATACAATTACACTTACCGTAAGTGGCAACTAGACGTTCTTCTTCAAAAATGACCATTACGCCCGCTAATTAAGGGGGAAAATTACGGTATGTAATGCGGAAATAAATCTATCTATAACGCCAGATTAACTGAATTATAGCAAGAAATTGCATTCACAACTTAAATCTTTAGATTTCAGTTTTACAGAAAAGAATATTTGGAGTCCACGACTGTGGATTAGGGGTTAGCGCGCCTGGCCGTGAAACTAGCTGCCCCGGCTTCTATTCCCGGTTGGGGCAAGTTACCTGGTTGAGGTTTCTTCCTGGATTTTCCCTCAACCCAATATGAGCAAATGCTGGGTAACTTTCGTTGCTGGACCCCGGACTCATTTCACCGGGATTATCACCTTCATCTCATTCAGACGTTAAATAATCTAAGATGTTGATAAAGCTTCGTAAAAAACCACCTAAAAAGAAAAAGAAAGAACATTTGGAAAATGCTTATGACTAGATTCACCACTATAGTCGGTTTCATATTCGTATATTCTTCATTTCGCAACCAACAGAAATATAGTTACCGGTACATGTGTACAGTTGATAGTCAATATTTCCGTATGAAAGAGCGGAAACTTTTTTTCTACTGTTTGGATTAGAGAGCTGCAGAAAAGCATGCAACCGATTTTCAGTTGATCGGTCAGAGAGCTTTCGTCAAGGTAGAACATCCTACCGAATGTTTTAATTTAAACCGGTTGCTCCTGATGCTTTGAAGGCTAGACGGAATACTGACAGACCTAATGGCTGACAGTAAGAAAAGGAGGGAGGTAATACGCAAAGACTAAATGACAAAGAGATAGTTGTTTCACCATTCTTGTGCGGTAGTGAATGTTGCAAGGGTCATACTGAAAGTCATGAGCAACACATTCCTGTAATTTTAATTTCAACAATGTAACAAAAACAATTATATGATTATAATATACAGACTTTACACTATGTATTGATAATATTGTTACGTCATTAACTTCTACCATGTGACCACAGGCAATGTTTGCAAAATGGTCGACAACGATGATTCGTTTCGACAGCGTGCTGTCATTAAATTCCTTGTTAAAGAAGAAAACTCTGATGCTGAAATTCACCTCAGACTTCAGCGTGCATACGGAGATGTGTGCATGTGCGCCAGCAGTGATAGGAGATGGGTAAAACATTTCGAAGATGAGAACATGAGCATCCAAAATGAGCCTTGTAGCGGTCGCCCTCGAACTGCCTCTACGGAACGCAACAAGGAAAGAGTTGAAAAGGAAGAGGAGAGGAGAGATGGACGATTATGCATAGGTAAAATGTGGCTAGCATTGTGATACCCCAGCCAATATAGTTGGCTTACTAAACCGGATTTCTCTACTCACTGTAGCTCCCCAAATTCATAACGATGCTGGGCTGGCACCGGCTCTTTGCACTGGTCGAGTTTCCACGACGAAATTTATTTTCCCATGAGGACTCAGTACCAATGCGAGTCATCGCTGGACATACGTGTGAAGATGTGTTTGATATTTAATATATTTAAAAAATCAAATAATCGTCTCAGTGAAATACAATTCAACACGCAGGCGATGTTGACATTTTGTTGGATTGTTTTTGGACGGCATATATGGTTAGGTTACTTTTTTTAGTCCAATTCTTTATCTATTCAATATTAACACATGTTTATTTCTCTTGAGAACTGTTCTGGATGAAGCTGTAGTCGGGTGGTCTAGTAATAGGAAGAGATATTTCTTTTATATCAAATACGGTATAGCTCCACCTCAGATATTTCTCCGTTTCTCAAGGTGTTGGAACCCAAGCGGTTGTGAGCGGCAAAGCGTATAATAATAGGTGTTTTGTTCTCACAGACTGGCAGGCGGCAATTACCTTAAGCCTAAGTGTGTGGGCACTCAACCCGAAGACGCGCGCAAGGCTGTTGAACTCTAGCGTAGCGTAGGCTCCCGAAGCGTGGGTTTTCATTGTCGAGGAACGCGCGCGATGTCTTAAGCTAGCCAACAAAAATAGCGTCTTGAAAGCGCGTTATAACAGTAGGTATTTAAACGTGTGGCGAACCAAGACACGCTCTCATACAATTCCCGGCCATTGAGCCGATCGTGGTGGTAAAGTGGAGACTTCGTGTTTTCGAGTTTGTGACTTACTCTGGAAATAGTAGTGGTTATTTAAACAGGCATTAGATAAAAGAAAAACGTTGCCGAGATTACGGAGAAGACAACAGCCAGTATTCCGTCACTCATACTCACGTAGGGACGTGATCGTAATAAACCAGATTAGTGGAACTTTACTCCTTGGTTTTTCTCATTTGTGTGATTGACAAAAATCACAATAAAATCCTTCAACCACAAAACCACAGTGTCCCTGAAAAGAGATCATCTCCACCGTGGGACAGCAGCGTGTATTGACGTCCCAGCTGAGCTTACCGATCCGGACTTTGTCGGCAATAAGGCAGAGGAAGGAGAGAGCAACCATCGTGATTGGCGCCCACGTGGACCAACACACACGCATTGACCGTCGCAAATGGCGCAACCAACGTGCGCCACAGATCAACCGTCGCATGGAGGAATGACTATATAGGGTAAAGATAGTGATACGAGTAATATTGTTATACAGTAGTTATTTTTGAGAATTTATTACAATTTTACTGAGCGAGAGAAGGACCGGTTTTGTGCAGAAACTTGTCCACAAACATTCCATTAATGCGTTGACGCAGAAAGCCGATCTTCCTTTCGCTCGTAAAATTGTAATATATTCTAAACAAGAACAATTACAATATTACTCATATCACAATATTACCAATCTTTATCCTAATCGTCGGCCTGGGTAGCGTAGTCGGTATAGCGCTGGCCTTTTGTGCTCGAGGTTGCGGGTTCGATCCCGGCTCAGGTCGATGGCATTTAAGTGTGTTTAAATGCGACAGACTCATGTCAGTAGATTTACTGCCATGTAAAAGAACTCCTGCGGGACAAAATTCCGGCACATCGGCGACGCTGATATAACCTCTGCAGTTGCGAACGTCGTTAAATAAACCATAATTTTTTTTATCCTAATCATATAGTTTGCTGTACAGATTGTTGGACTATTTATTTTTTTCCAAATACATTTAAGTTTAGTTTTTGCTCTTGGTACAATATTCGGAGCACTTCATTGCCGATCTGAAATGAAGGTGAATCTACAAAAGTTGTTTGAAATGAAGTAATGGGAAATTAAATCAGCTCCAGAAAAAAAAAATGTCGTTTATTGAGGTTACACTTGAGTTGAGTTGGTAATTCTGGCAGGTTTCAGTATGCTAAACTTCCCTTTAAATTTGCATGAGGTTAAATTATTATTAAGGACTACAGGGAAAAAACGGAAGAGTAAACATTTTTCCAATAAATTTGTTACTCGTACCTACAGTATGCCGCTCTGTAGCAAAAATCTTATAGAATATGCTGTATAATGGATATTGGGATAAAGTAATCCTACTGTACTTAGTCACTTAGTTTCGAAGAAATTCTGATGAGTGGAAAACGGAGTAGAGTTTATCTCGATTCAGTGTAAAGTGATAACACGCAATGTTAGAAAATAAATTATAAAGTATGCTTGATGTTTTCACTTTAAGATATTTCAATTTTTCTATTAAAAAGTATCATAATTTCCCATTGATGATACGTTCATTGAAATCTTCCTCTAAACCATTAAGAAGCTCTATTAAAGGATTACTTCAGAGTGACTCTTCTCTTTCTTTTTTCCCTACAGTTATTTCTTTTTCTGATTTACGTTTCATTTATGCTTAGCTTTGTTTAAGATTAAGATTACACTGTGACGTCCTTAAGCGAAGGAAACTGTATTAAGGAATCTCATTCAAGGAGAGTTCATTGTTTTATCTTTTGCTGCGTTTGTAGCGACTCTCTTCCACTTAACTCTTTGTTTCGCATTTTCTGACGGTCTACTGCGAAAAATCTTCTTTCGTCCATTTTCTTTACAGCTTACATAGAAAGCCACCGGCGTGGCTCAATCGGCTAAAGCGCTTGCCTGCCGATCTGGAGTTGCACTCGGGCGCGTTTTCGATATCCGCTCGGGCCGATTACCTGGTTGGGTTTTTCCGATATTTTCTCCAAACGTAGGCGAATGTCAGGTAATCAATGGCGAATCCTCGGCCTCATCTCGCCAAATATCATCTTGCTATCACCAATCCATCGACGCTAAATAACCTAGTAGTTGATATAGCGTTTTAAATAACCATCTAAAAGGAAACTTACATAAATCAACTTCTGTTCTCCTATGGCCTATTCTTGACTTCAAGTCATCAATCTGTGGGCCAAGTAATGTAAGTAACTGTTACGTGACTTCCCCCGTTTCGCTGACCCTGCGACATAACCACTCGGTAGGACAGTACAATAGGATTATTTAGTCCTGACAGTCGCCGACACTGTGCGCCTGGGTCAGGCGAGTCCATTAAGCTGCACCAAGGGGTATTTGGGTTAGTCAGCCGCTTGCATTCAGAGCGATCGAATGTAATGCGTGCGGTAAAGCGTTGTATTTCTAGTACAGTTAAGCTGTACTGCATTCCTTTACCGACCGCTCGCCCTTATCTCTACTCCGGAACTCCCCACCACTCCTATTACTTCCCCTCTTTCGCGTCGCCGAGCTGACAGGACTATTACATAATATAAATTATTAAGATTATTCAGGTAATACGAGGTAATGGGGCAAGAGTAGAAAATAATGGTAATAGTAGATATAAAACGATAGCTACTATCTTATCTTTAGTTTTTAGTCGGTTATTTAACGACTTTGTATCAACTACTAGGTTATTTACCGCCGAAGGCATTGCTGATAAGTAGATAGTATTTGGCAAGATGAAGCTGAGTCCACTGTTGTGGATTAATGTTAGCATGCTTCATCATGAAACGAGCGGACCCGGGTTCAAATCCAGGTTGGGACAAGTTACCTAAACTAAAAATATAATTTATACAATATTATAATTCAGAATCCTATGACTTTTCAGTGACAAAAATTAATTTTGCTATGTAGATTTTCAGGTAGTTCTTTCCTTGAAGGTTTCTGCTTTGCTGTTCGATCTTGATTGGTTAAAATTTAAACCGTCTGAATTTTCAGTCTTGATTGTTACATTTAAGAAGTCAGGTGTGCTGTGCTTTATTGGCGTAGTTTTCAGTGTTAATTTTGTTTAGTAAATGTGATACGTTTATTTACTAGAATAGTTATAGCATGTACAGTAAATATAGATATCGTATGTCGTGTATGATGACAAAACAAAAACAGTGTTTAAATAATTTAAAGGAAAAAAATTTTTCCAGGGCCGGGTATAGAACCCGGGACCTTTTTCTCCCTTGAAATTATTCAAGCCAGCTTCACAAGGAGTTATACCTGAAAGCCAGTTTTGTATAAAGACACTGTTTACTTTTCTTTAAAAAAAAAAGGCGTATTAAGGAGTCAATGGAAAGTATGTGTTGCATTTAATGAAGAAAAAAGTTACCTGGTTGAGGTTTTTTCCGGGGTTTTCCCTCAACCCAATACGAGCAAATGCTGGGTAACTTTCGGTGCTGGACCCCGGACTCATTTCACCGGCATTATCATCTTCATTTCATTCAGACGCTAAATAACCTAGATGTTGATACAGCGTCATAAAATAACCCAATAAAATAAAAAATAAAAATTAATGAAGAAAAATTTTCAATTGGCTTTAAGTGAAAGTGAAATTTGTAAACCAGTAATACAATCTGTGTTACCGTTATCTAATGTTGTTAGTGGTGAGTCAGTGAATAAAATGGTTGGACGCGAAATCAAATATAAAAGGCTATAGGAAACTGAATACGATTGGTTGTATTTCGATCGTACTTGAGGTAGTACATTTGTGTGAAAGGCATTTAAAAATTATGTCGGAATTCTTCAAAACAACAGATGGGGTATTCACACCAGTGTCTTTAAAAAATTTGGAAAAGCTACTGTAAAACGCATTCGTCTAATTTAATCCATGAGTACTATTAACTGCTCGTAAGTCTACTGAATTTAAAAATGGTTTATATATATTATTATTATTATTATTATTATTATTATTATTATTATTATTATTATTATCAAATTTATGGGACAATTTTATACAGAAGGATATTCAGTATTCTCCCTGATTTACATAATAATATTAACGTATTAAGTTGATGCCTATATTAACATTTAGTAGCATTTAAAACAAATATAAACGAATGAAAGCTCTGTTCTTTCATTGACTTCATTTTTATATGTTCCCTTTTATAGCCAGTGCCAGCGTTTCCGTCACGTGTCTTTGAGTAAAAAGCCAGTCAGTGAGCACTTGTTACCATTGCAGCTGAGAACGGTACCACCCAACACGTCACGTCAGCAATCTGCCCACTGCATCAAAGGCAAGTCACTCGCACTTCGCTTTTCTGGGGTGTGTCCTTGAATACATTGTCCAGTCATCTGTTGCCACTTAGTCTGAGAGTGGTACCACTTCCTAAACAGATATGACGTCAATAATGTCAATCACAGTTGTCAGCTTTCTCGCCCACATTTTGTGGCAAAAATAAGATACTCGCTCTTAACGTTCCCATTACTTATTTCACACGCCAGAAACGGTGGCACTGGCTGTACATAAACTGCCTCTGTTGTTAAGTAAGATCTGAATTATTGCTTCTTTTGCTGTCGGATCTACCGCCCCCCCCGGCATAGTATAAATCCCTCCTCGGGGAGAAGGTCTGAATTCAATACTGGAGGCAGTCGAATTTACGCCCGAGTGACTCTCCGTAACAGTAGGCTAACGCTCCTATCGACCGAGCTACGCCAGTAACTATCACTATAGCTCATCGTGAAAAATACAAGGATAATACTTTACACACATTTCATGTGCCATGATAAGCATTCCATCATAAGCATTCCATGTTCTCACCGACATTGAATAACCCCTTCAGTTGGTAGCGTCGTTAAATGTAACCACGAAAAACAATGATTAAGCTGCTTGAAAGTTGGAGCTTGTGTGATTGCTTTGGTGAACTCCATGGTTGAATCAAACAGGAGGTGCACAAGGCTTTGGGCCAATTAATTTGGCCTCAAGTGACAGCAACATTGACGACAGTTCTCTTTGTCCCACGCTGAGGGTCTATTCTACATAGATTCGACATGTGATTTTGTGATTTTCCAGTTTGTTCAGTTCTTCCTTTCTTAATTTTAATGAAACAAAACATGTATTTCGATGCCAATTAATTATATTACATTCAAATGACTTATCATACTTTTTTTTTTAACTTTTGTAAGTTTAATGATCCTGTACTGTTTATTTGGGTTTAATAACGACTCATCTGAAATTTTCAAAATGAATTGTAAATTCAAAACCGTGCATTGTTAAATAACACGAAAGGGACGTTACTTCAACAAAAGGAAGTTTTTTGCTTCCCAAATCAACACATGTGATATTTGAGAACAGTGAAAAACTAAAATGTCCATTATTTATTGAGACATGTTCTTTTGTTGTTTTTAATTAGTCCTCTTAAAACATATATAGGCCTATATGGATTTTGATTGAACTTTGTATAGTTGTGCGAAAGTAATTGAAGACCTAACTTTCCAAAGGGGCTAAGTTCCAAAACCAACTTTCTTAGATATTGATTAAAAACACTCTTTCAAATGCATGTTGCGATATTTCCAACACCATCTTTTGGCGCACGAATGAGTCACTTACAGTGTTGAGCTATGACAGAACCCATTTGAAGAGTCCACTGCAAGAATGATGGATGTCATTTGGAATACATTTTGCAGGAGAAGCAATTGAAAGTTAGAAATGCTTAGCGCTCAAAGCTTAACTGTGATTTTCCGATCATTACTGGATAATGACTATCAGTGTTAATGCCATATAACTCTCTATGCACCTTCTATATGTCTTACGCGATGCATTGACAGTCTTGATTCATTTTCGACAAGAAATTGACATCCATCATTCTTGCAGTGGACTCTTCATTTAGTATGATATCTTCATATACCTGCCTTATATTGAATAAAATATATTTTGTAAAATTGGCACTTACACCTTTGGAAAGTTGGGTTTTCGATTGAAACTTTCCTGAATACAATTCGTTTCCTAAACTCGAGTGGGATTTAATTGACTATTACACGATTAGACGAAAGTATATAAAGATTAGAAGAAATAAAGTAGTACTCTAATACAATATAATAATAATAATAATAATAATAATAATAATAATAATAATAATAATAATAATAATAATCCTGGGCATGACAGCCCATGAAGGACCATGACTGACCAGT